>NC_031985.2:31851420-31901420 GCF_001858045.2 Oreochromis niloticus | reverse complement strand
GACTTGTGGAGGTTGAAAAAGTGTCCAGACTATCGCAATAAAATGGTTAAAAAACAAACAAACAAAACACACACACACACACACACACACACACACAGAGATGTGAAATGCTTTTTGGAGAGAAAAAGGAGCTGAAGGAGACATTTTGAATCCACAGGTCCACGCCATACACATACCTTGAACTGCCTACTAACCCACACATGCAATGAAGACCAGCTTTCACTGATGAACATGCCCATATCTCTCATCAATGCTAATATAGTGTATACTCAACAGTAGGGATGGGTATCGTTTAGGTTTTATCCGATACCAGCACCAAACCGGTACTTTTGAAATGGTGCCGGTGCTCGAACCGGTGTTAAAGAATGGAGAACACAAAATTGGTCCAAAAACCTCTCATGTTCAGCTGTTTTTTTGTAAAAAGATAACAATGTTAGCCTTTTCTGCAGCTATAGGGGATATGTGGTATCACTCTTGGCTGGAAGCAGTGCTTAAACAATGGAAAAACATAAACTTTGTCCAAAAACCTCTCATGTTTAGCTGTTTCCCACTTTTTCTTTGGTCATTTTAGCCTTTTTGGCCAGGGTGAAGGGAGTATCTGCCATCAAACAAGAAGACAGCCGCATGTAACTACGACAGTGTTTGCTAGTTCACCTTACATGCATTAATTATTAATGCATGATGATATAATTAACATTGTTAGCCTACTCAACGTAAATTACACACGAATAACATGAAGCTACTCACGCAGAGAAGAACGGCTGCTGCTGCCATCATCATCCGTCATCATTTCTGCTACACTGGCAGGGCTAGGGACCAGGACTCTACTCTTCGGGTTTTTTAGGGGATGTTGCTAACTCTGGGTCCGATAACAGGCAACCCAGCCGCAGTAGATGTGCATGGTGTGAGGTCTCGCAGCAAGCTATCAAATACGGCGCATTTCTCGGCTTTTAAAAAAATCCTATGCGTCGCCAGGTTTTTCATCGGATTTGAGGTGTTACCTCCTTTGCACAGTATCACACTATCAGCTTAAAGCACTTGTTGCAGGCTGCTGAGTTTGCATCTTTTGCTGTGAAGTACAGCCAGACTTTTGAACGCTTCGCCTTGGGCATTTTTAATCTGTAGCTCTGCTCTAAAAGAACGTACGTACCTGGGCCCGCCTACTATCCTCGGAAACGTAAAATGATTGGCTAGAATCTAAAGTGTATCACATCTCAGGAAAAAAAAGCACCGAAATAAAGCACCGAAATGTGCGCTGCTTTTCGGTCTGGCTACTACCGTTTATGTCAGAACCGGTGCCATCATCACACCGGATACCGGTACCCATCCCTACTCAACAGACACTTGCTATCAAATGCTGAGTTCGTCCACTGCTGACACTTAACTCTCCAGGTTGCAGGACAACAAGTTGACATGTGTGAAAAAAAAGAAAAAGAGGAAAACTGGTATGACCAACTAGTCATTAGGTAATAAATGCAGTTTTAATATAGTAAATGTAAAATGTTTTCTAGTGATTGAGCAACACAAGTGATTGCTATATGAAGAAAAATTCTATTTTCTGGTAATATTTTAAATATGCGTTTCTGTTGTCCTGTCAACTTAGTGGGTTATGACTCGATATGCAAATTAGTTGATGGTTGTTAGATTAGGGAAAGCTGATTTGATCGCACAACTGAATAGATTATAATAGAGAGTTGAATTAGTGGAGACTAAAAAGACTGAGTTTCTTGTTTTGGATGCATAAGTGAAGCTTGCACCCAGATAAACAGACCCACATGAAAAAAACAAAAAACTTGCTTGTAGAATATATGACGGTATGTCACATGCTTTATCTAGGAAAAAGAATAAAGCTAAGTTAAATCTGCAAGCAGTGTTATGAGGGCCCTCACACGCCTGCACATCGAGCCACGCCCAACACCTATACCCAGCATGTCCAATCTGATGTCACATTAATGGAATTCATGCATAGAACCACGAGCTAAAATTTCATCTCGTTCAATGATGATTATAGTCGTTCCACTAGGTGGCGCTCTAACCATTACTGACAAATCGCACATCAAACATTTTCAAGCTTGACTCTGGACTCATGCCTGCGACGTTTGGGAGAGATTGGACATTGTGTTTTTGAGTGACAGCAGATTGCTGCTTTTTGGCGAGTGATTGAAACTCCACGTGCCGCCGTGAGCACCCCGTTTTCCTGAATGTAAAAAGCTACGCAATTTAACATAACAAAGGTCTTTAGAGTCCATGCACTGGAGATCGTGTCAATCTGATGAAATCCCTTGGAGAAGTTCGTCAAAGTATGAGACCTGAAAATAGTAGGGAATGTCGCCAAAATCACACTTTAATTTTAAAATGGCTGACTTCCTGTTGGATTTGGGATATTGCTACAAGAGACGTTTTTGTACATGTTGATACCTAACATAAGCTTACCAGGTTTCAGACTTATAGATGAAACACAGAGCAGGGGCTGATGTTTTGAAATTTTGTAGGGGGTGCTGTGGCACCATTTTGCAATATTCCATAAAGATCATTACATAATAAGAAAGCCTTCGTCACGTTGGAGGTTTGGGCCAAATTTTAAGAGTCACCCACCACGATACTGTACCCCAAAGTGTAAAACATGACATTTCCATTTCCCACTAGGTGGCGCTGTCACTGATGTCAAATATGGCTGTTGAAATATATTCAGAGGTGGAGCCTTATCATATGTGTACACTTTGGTCCAGATCGTACAATGTATGATGGAAAAAGAGCAAAAAAGATTTTCATGGTGAATCATTGAAATTTGCCATGGCGCCACAGCCACACTGTATCCCGAAAATTCAAAAGCTCCACAAAAGCCCATGAGTGTAGTTGACACTGACGAAATATGAAGCTTATACGATCAAATCCCAAGGAGGAGTTCGCAAAAGTACAAGGCATGGAAATGGCAAAATTGGAGCCAAAATGTCACCTTCAATCCAAAATGGTGGACTTCTTGTTTGGTTTAGGACATAGCCATAATAGACTTTTTTGTGCGTCTCCTATTGTTAGATATGTGTACCGACTTTCATACATGTAGGTCATACCCATCACTGGGGCTCGCGTTTTTCATTTTTCTAGATGGCGCTACTGAGCCACTTTTCCTCAGCCCTGTCTGAGGACATTAAAATACGTATAGTCTCACCAGACCTGACACATGTGCAAAATTTCATGAGTTTTTGAGCATGTTTATGCCCTCAAAAAGCCAATTAATTTGCTGAAATAATAATAATGATAATAAACGGAGCAGATACAATAGGGCCTTCGCACTCTCAGTGCTCGGTCCCTAATAATTAAAGCTGCAAGTAGTCTTAAGAGGGACCTCGCACCCCGGCGCGTCGAGCCACGCCCACCACCTACACCCAAAAGGTCCGATCTGATATCACACTCATTGATTTCATGCGTACAACCAGGAGCTAAAACTTCTTCTCGTTCAATGATGATTATAATCACGTTGTATTTCCTCTTCCCACGCTCTAATGCTCTAACCATTGCTGACAAATTACATATCAAACTTTCCCGAGCTCGACTCTCATCATGCTTGTGAAGTTTGGGAGAGACTGGACAATGTGTCTTTGAGTTACAGCAGTTTGCTGCTTCTTGGCGAGTGATTGAAACTCCAGGTGCCACTATGACCACCCCGTTTCACACAAAGCAAAAAGCTTCGCAATTTAACATCATAAAGGTCTTTAGATTCCATGCAACGGAGATCACGTCATTTTGATGAAATCCCTATGAGGAGTTCGTTAAAGTATGAGGCCTTGAAAAGAGGGGAAAATGTCACCAAATTTACACCTTAAGTTGAAAATGGCTGACTTCCTGTTGAGTTTGGGATATTGCTCCAAGAGGGTGTTTTGTTCATGTTGATATCTTACATAAGCCAGCCAGATTTCAGACTCATAGATGAAACACAGGGCAAAACATCAAATCTCAAGGAGGAGTTCGCAAAAGTACAAGGCCTGGAAATGGCATAATCGAAGCCAAAATGTCACCTTCAATTCAAAATGGTTTTTATCTTCTCGTTTCTAAATTATGACCGTGTTCTTATTTCTGGTCATTTTAATATACATATGTGCAGCAAGGGGGACTCTTTAGCCAATGATTTCCTTGTCTTGAGTGCACCGGCACATGTTAAAGGCCACATGCTGGATCTGGTCTTCTCATATGGCCTGGATATTAGCACTAAGGATATTGAGAATGTTGGCATCTCTGATCATATTCTGGGTATGTTTAATACCGACTTATGTAACACATATGAACACTGTTGATCCCTGTCGCCCTGTACGTGTAATCACCTCTGAGACTGTGGCTAATTTCACCGCTGCCTTTCTAAATTCTGTCTGTCTTGATCCTTGACCCCAAGTGTTGCACTTCCTCTTCAGCTAATGAAGCTATGGATGCTATCTTGTCCACATGCTCCACCACATTGGACCTAGTGGCCCCCGTAAAGATGAAGCGTCTCAGATCCTCCCCTCAACTCTGGTTAAATGACTCTATACGAGATTTACGTCGTATTTGTCGTAGATCTGAGAGGAAGTGGAAAAAAGATAAGCTTCAAGTATCCCTTGACATTTTATGCAGCAGCGGTACTATATTTCAGGATGCTGTTAACGCTTCTAAAGCGGCTTTTTTGTCTGACATTATTGTGACTAATAACCATAACCCCCAGGTCCTGTTTAAAATTTTTAACTCTGCAATTAATCCTTGCCCTGATAAGCTGGACTTGGCCTCCCCAACCCTCTGTGAGCAATTTTTAAATTATTTTACGAAGAAAATTTCACTTTTAAAAACCTCACTCTTGCAACTTCCAGTGGTGAACCCCCCTCCTTTTGAAGAATCTCTGTTCAACTTTTGCCAGTTTGAACCAATTTCACTTTCTACTTTTAAAAGCATAATTGACCAATTGAAAAGTTCAAACCCGCCTCATGATTTCCTCCCATCCCGTATCTTAAAGGATAGGTTCGATGTAATTGGGCCTCATCTCTTATCATTGATGAATTTCTCTTTATTGCAGGCCATGTCCCATCTGCATTTAAACATGCAGTGGTCCAACCTGTCTTAAAAAAAAGTAGCCTCTATCATAGTGACCTTGCGAACTATAGGCCAATCTCTAAACTTCCATTTTTATCCAAAATATTAGAGAAAACTGTCCTCTTACAACTACAGGCCTACTTAAACACAAATAAAATTAACAATAAATTTCAGTCTGGCTTTAAACCTCTCCACAACACTGAAACGGCTCTGCTGAGGGTTTTTAATGATATTCTTTTAATTACTGACTCAGGTTGCCCCGCCATTCTAATTTTATTACATCTGTCCGCTGTTTTTGACATGGTAGACCATAACATTCTTTTAGACAGACTGCAACATGTTATAGGCATTAAGGACACTGCCCTCAATTGGTTTAAATCCTACCTCTCCAGTAGGACCTTTTCAGTCATGATGGGTTGCAACTCGTCTGCCACTGCTCCACTTTGTTGTGGAGTACTGCAGGGTTCTGTGTTGGGTCCGTTACTGTTTGCCTTGTACATGTTATCTTCGACAAGTATAGAATGTCCTATCACTTTTATGCTGATGACATTCAAATCTATTTCAAATTGTCTGATGACCTGCCAGGCTCTTTGAATCACCTATCTGACTACTTGAAAGAGGTCACAGAGTGGCTGTCAGCCAAGTCTCTCATTTTAAATGAGAAGAAAACTCAGATCATGGTATTTGATAGTCATACTCCATGTGATCAGCTAGCTGCTGGATTTGGTCCTTTTGCTAGCTTTCTTACCGGCAGTGTAAGTAATCTAGGTTTTCTCCTGGATAGTTCATTTAAGCTGGACAAACAGGTTTCCTCTGTGGTTAGATCTGGCTTTTTTCAATTGCGCCAAATTTCTATGGTCAAACGGTTAATACCTTGAAAAAAGTATTGAAAAAATTATCCATGCCTTCATGACCTCCAGGCTTGATTATTGTAACTCTCTCTACTCTGGACTCCAACTCATTCACCTCCAACGATTACAACTCGTCTAGAATGCTGCAGCTCGCCTCCTAACTGGAACTAGTAAATTCACCTCCATTACTCCTGTGCTTTCTGATTTACACTGGCTGCCTATTAAATTTCGTATCGATTTCAAAGTCCTGTTGGTTGCTTTCAAATGCCTAAACAACCTCACACCAGACTATCTTACTGACTTCCTCAGTCTTTATACTCCCAGCCATTCATTGTGATCATCTGGACAGTTACTCCTGGCTCAACCCAGCCACTGTCTAAAGACTACAGGCGACCGTGCCTTTGCCTCTCTAGCACCTTACCTCTGGAATAGTCTCCCTGTTACCATTCGTGCCTCTGACTCCATTCAATCCTTTAAAGCATGCTTGAAAACGTACCTATTTAACCTGGCTTTTCCCCATTGTTAATTCTCTCTGTTTCTTAATCGCTGCATCTTTCCCTAGATTATTATGTATTCTCCCTATCTCTACTCACAAATGATTTTGTTTGTCCTTCATTTTACTGTTTTTAATTTTTCATTGCTTAGTGTAATCATTTATTGTCTATTGCTTTGTGAAGCACTTTGTGTGCCCCTGGTTTTAAACGTGCCATATAAATAAAACTGTATTGTATCCCCACAAACTGCATGTCTTCGGACAGTGGGAGGAAGCCGGAATACCCAGAGGGGACCCACACAAACACGGGGAGAACATGCAAACTCCACATGGAAAGACCCCGGCCTGCTGGTGGAATTGAACTCAGGACCTTCTTGCTGTGCAACAACAGTGCTAACCACTGTGTCACTGTGCTGCCATTCTCTTTTGCTTAATAAATTGAAAGTTGCATTTTAGCACAAGCCTATCTCAGCTGTCACATGTCAAAACAATGTAGAGATATTTGTGAGAGGCGCTATAGAAAGGTAAAACTTATAGTATTTTTCAAATGACCACAAATATTGATTCATTCTATTTATATTGTTTTTAATTAAAGTGACATTTGTTAGTTGGCTCAAAACTAGTTGCATTGCATTACAGAATGACAAAACAACCCTCAGAGTCAAACAATGAAGACCCATGAATGTCTTAAAAGTGGATTTATGTGTCCTTGGACAAAACGTTGTTATAAGTAGAGTTGTTTTGTTAATGGAATGTAAAGAAAGTGTCAATATAAAAATTATGATCTCCACTTAGCAAACAAATATTTCCATAACTATCATTTTAACTGAAAACTGACACAAGAACAACACTTTACAGTGGTTGCAGATGAAACATGTATCCATTCATCCCTCCATCTGTTACAGGGTGTCATGTAGGGATAGAGTACCTGGAGAGAACCCATGCAGGAATAGGGAGAACTGTTCCCGTGTAGGAACAGAACACAAGAAACTTAACTTATTTGTGTAACATTTATCTGTCACGGTTCTGGGTTATTTTGACCCAGCATTTTGAGTTCTTATGTTTTGGTTTGATTTTGCATTATGGGTTGTATTCTGATTCTCTTGTCGTGCTTTGTTGATTATTACTATAATTCTATGTTTCAGTTTATTCTGGTAAAGGGTTTAGTTCTTAGGTTTTGTTCTTGTGCCCTCATGTTTAGTGTAGGTTTAATTCAGTGTCAAGTCTGCGTCTTTGTGAATTGTTTCTTGTTTCCTGTTTTACTTTGAAGGTCCATCTCTTAAGTCAGTGTATTTAGTGTATTCAGCCTGCATTTTGGGTCCTCATTTATTCCTCCACACGGCTCACTCCGCTAGCCGTGACATTATCTCCATTATATAATTAATACAAGCCTCAGTTGTCTTTATATATACCTCAAGTTGGGGAATTGGCTTTATCATTAAAAAAGACAACTGGGGCAAAAATCAGTACATCCTTGCTTGATATATTGCCTGTATTAGATAGATGTAATTAAATAACAGGAAGGTAAGGAGAGCGGAGTAAGGTAAGTGTCGCTTTCTGTAGAAACACAGTGATGTTGATATAGTGTTGAAAAGCCAAGACTCACTCACAGTAACTGTAACTATTGTTTAATTCTTAATCCTTTTCCTTATTTATCTATTACACCAGGTGGGACTAAAAAGCATATTTACAGGATCTATTGTGCGTCACAATACTGTCATATAACCAGATCATCCACTTCTGTCACTTAGGACAGGTTTTGTCTGACAGCAAACAAGCTGTGCTCAAAAGTGCTGCACAGCAAAATCACCAAAATAATTGATATGAGTAGCCGAGAAGAAAGAGGGAAAAAAAGGAAGATATTATTTCTTTTTAAATGCAACACTGTCTATTTTCTATTTGATATGTAGTTAAAATCAAACTCAATCTTATTTCTAGCTAGGACATAAGTGAACTGGTGGGCATGTATGCTGCCATGACAGTAAGCAGTCTATTTCTGAGCCATCATCAGGTGTTCACAGTCTGTGGAGATTTTCACATTAGTCAGATTCGAAAATAATTTAATTCAGCTACAAATTACAGGCTGTCTGGACATCCCTTGAAGTCAATCTGAGACATAAAGATACAGTAAAAATCAATTTATTTTACTACAGGTAGGGATAATTTTTGTAGAGAACCAGCTGATTTCAATTCATGAGGAGGAAAATAGTGGCACATTCTACAGCGTGGATATGTACAATATTTTGTTTTGTCACCTTGTAACAAAGGGGGAATCCCTCCAACATGTACAAACATTTGAACACACAGCACCCAATTAATTTTCATGTTAGCAATGTCTTTGATATGCTGATATGCTGCTTAGTGATGGCTCCCAGTGGAGCTAATGAGAACCCAATGAGAATCAATAAGGAATCAAATTGCTAAGTGATATTGATAATGTTCAATTCTTATCAATTCCCCTCCCTCACTACAGATACAAGTTACTTGAAGGTGCCTGTAAACATCACACGGCAGACCAGTCCACATTTCCATGCTTTTCAGCATCTCTTTACTGCTATAACACACACAGTTTCAGCTTAATGCTCAGATCCCGACATACACACCACCACCAACAACATTCAGGACCTAGTTCGCTCTTATAGGCAGAGGAGGTGTGATGAGTTGATGCGGATGTGTCGCACAGCCACGCCCCGCGAGCGGGAGAGGGAATCAGCCCAAACCGTCAGCACCCCCCTCCCCTGGGCCAGCAACAGGGACGTGTCAGTTCTGGGGGCCGGCCGCGACTTTGTGGCAAGTGATGGCGGCGTTGCAGGCATGGTCGTCAGCTGGGCTCGCAGGTGGCTGAGCATGTGTCTGGCATGGGCACCGGAACGCTCCGGACCTCCTCCCTGCCACGTCGTTGGGGAACGCTGGTGGGGTGGCAGACAGGACCGGATCAGAGTGGCCAAATTCTCAATTTCCTGCAATCAATCCAGTCCTGGAGTTCTAGATGCTGACACCACCGCCTCTATTGCCATCATGTTTTGAATGTTTATGGATGAATCACCAAATGTGCTGGTGGAAGATTCAAGATTCTTTATTTGTCACTTGCATAGTTATACGAGTATAACGCGCAGTGAAATGTATCCTGAAACGCTCCTTGACTATGCAAAAGGGAGAGAACATTATACAAATTATGTGAATATATACAGGGGGTCATTATGTGCAGTAAAAAAAATTTAAGTAGCATTGTATAGAGCAAATTGGTGAATTATGTACATCAAATAAATTAAATAAAATAGACAATCTGGAAATTTTGAATGAAGATCTAAAAATGTACAGAGGGTGGGGAGGTGGGGGGCGTGTTCTGGTTTGGGACAAGGATGGCTTGGGGATAGAAGCTCCTCTTGAGTCTCTCTGTCCTTGCCCAAATGGTGCGGAACCTTCTGCCTGATTGCAGAAGTTGGAACAGATTGTTGCCGGGATGGGTCTTCAATATCTGCTCTAGTCCTGCGTCTCCTGGTGTAGATGTCCTGAAGGGAGGGGGGAGCAGTCCTGCAGCAGTGTTCTGCTGTACGGATCACTCTCTGAAGAGCTTTTTGATCCTTGACACAGCTGTTCCCAAACCAGGATTTGATGTTTTGTGTGAGGATGCTCTCCACAGCACCTGCATAGAAAGTCTTGAGGATCACTGGCGAGGCTCCGAACTTCCTCAGTTGTCGGAGGTGGTACAGGCGCTGCCTAGCCTTTTGGACTGGAACTGAATGTAGACAGACCATGTCAGATCTGAGGAGATGTGGGCACCAAGATACTTGAAGGTCTGAACCCTCTCCACTGGAGCTCCATTGATTATAATGGGCTTGTAGTTTCTGTGCTTACTCCTTCTGAAGTCCACCACTGCTGGCTGTACCTTTCATGTTTAGCAGCTATTTCTTCAAGGCAACAGCAGGAAGGAAAAATTCAATTTCAGCATGAAAAAGAGAGTCAGAGTTTAATAATTGCTTATAATTCAATATAGTAGCAGTGTATGAATGCCTGAAACAGAAAAGAAATGACTGATGATGGAATGCTCAGTGAGAAGCCCTTGGCAGTCTAAGGCTATTGCAGCATAACTAAGACATGGTTCAGGGTCACCTGACTTGGTCTAAGGAGCTTGGAAAGAAAAGCATCTGGACTTCTTTAGGTTGCTTGAAGACGTTTCACCTCTCACCCGAGAAGCTTCTTCAGTTCTAGGGTCAAATGGTGGAGAGCACAAAACCAGCTTCTAAGTGAAAGGATAAGACGAGTCTGTACAGTGCAGTGAGGAATGCCCAGACCTCTACATTGGCGAGACCAAACAGCCACTCCACAAGCGCATGGCACAACATAGAAGAGCCACCTCCACAGGACAAGACTCAGCAGTCCATCTGCATCTTAAGGACAAAGGTCACTCTTTCGAGGATGCCAATGTTCACATTTTGGACAGAGAGGACAGATGGTTTGAAAGAGGAGTGAAAGAGGCCATCTATGTCCACTGTGAGCGACCATCTTTGAACAGAGGCGGTGGTTTACGACACCAACTGTCTGCCATCTATAATGTCTGTGAAGGTTCTCAGTCATCCAGGTCATCGTAGTCAAAGGAGTTTGCAAAGAAAAGCGTCTGGACTTCTTTAAGTTGCTTGAAGACGTTTCACCTCTCATCCGAGAAGCTTCTTCAGTTCTAAGGTCAAATGGCCGAGAGTCCCAGATTTAAACCCAGTGGGAGTATCCCCCCCAATGAGGGTCAAAGGACCCCCTGGTGATCCTCTAATCACATGCGCCAAGGTGTGAAAGCGGGTGTGGGACCTAATCAGCCAGGGTTTCGGGTGAGCCCATTGTGAAACCTGGCCCCACCTTGTCATGTGAATTCCTGAGGTCAGATGGCCCAGGATGTGAGTGGGCGTTAAGGCGTCTGGGGAGGGAACTCAAAACTGGATTATAGATGGCAGACAGTTGGTGTCGTAAACCACCGCCTCTGTTCAAAGATGGTCGCTCACAGTGGACATAGATGGCCTCTTTCACTCCTCTTTCAAACCATCTGTCCTCTCTGTCCAATATGTGAACATTGGCATCCTCAAAAGAGTGACCTTTATCCTTAAGATGCAGATGGACTGCTGAGTCTTGTCCTGTGGAGGTAGCTCTCGGCCATTTGACCTTAGAACTGAAGAAGCTTCTCGGATGAGAGGTGAAACGTCTTCAAGCAACTTAAAGAAGTCCAGACGCTTTTCTTTGCAAACTCCTTTGACTGCCATCTATAATCCAGTTTTGAGTTCCCTCCCCAGACGCTTTAACGCCCACTCACATCCTGGGCCATCTGACCTCAGGAATTCACATGACAAGGTGGGGCCAGGTTTCACAATGAGCTCACCCGAAACCCTGGCTGATTAGGTCCCACACCCGCTTTCACACCTTGGCGCATGTGATTAGAGGATCACCAGGGGGTCCTTTGTCCCTCCTTGGGGGGATACTCCCACTGGGTTTAAATCTGGGACTCTCGGCCATTTGACCTTAGAACTGAAGAAGCTTCTCGGATGAGAGGTGAAACGTCTTCAAGCAACTTAAAGAAGTCCAGACGCTTTTCTTTGCAAACTCCTTTGACTACGATGACCTGGATGAATGAGAACCTTCACAGACAGATAAGACGAGTCCATTTCACTATAGATGTCCACCAGAGCAAGATTAGCCAGACTCTGCAGAACCTGAAAACCCTTCTCCCCTCTCCCATCCTAGAAGAGGTTAACAAGTTTGTGGACAAGACTCTGCGGGCCCAACACTCTAAAGGAAAAGAAAGACAACGCAGGAAATTCCACACCTTGCTTTCAAAAACAGTCACTCCTCATTCTGAACCTACACAACTCAGAGAAGAACACACACCTGAGGACAGTCAGGAAAAATAGGTGAAGAACTTTTCAGACCAGAATCTCACTCAACCTGAAAAGAAAGTGTTAGCCAAAGGACTCAATTTTGCCATTTCTCCTCAACAGTTGCCCATAGTGGACCTCATCACAGCCACAGTAACCGCCATACGGATTAATAAATTACACAGACTGAAGCAGACCAAATCAGGATGAAAGTCTCAGCCACCCTCTCCAGTGCCAAAGTCCCTCCGTCTAACCTCACAACACAAAAAAAGAAGGCCGTCGCTTCCCTGAGCAATGACTACAACATCACTATATTACCAGCGGATAAGGGAAGGTGGACTGTGGTCCTAAACACTACGGATTACCACACAAAGATCACTGCTCTCCTCAGTGACAACAATACCTACGAAGCCTTAAAGCGAGACCCCACAAGCAGCTACAAAAAGAAAGTTATAGCTTGCCTTCAAGACCTTTAAAAGCACAAAATCATTGACCGCCTTACATATCACTGCCTTTACACAGGGGCTGCCATACCCTGCATTTACAGACTTCCTAAGATCCACAGAGAAGGTGTTCCACTCAGACCCATTGTCAGTAGCATAAACTCAGCTATTTACAACATTTCGAAACACCTTGCTACCATCCTAGCACCACTTGTGGGGAACACCCCACACCACATCAAGAACTCCACCGACTTCACCAACAAGGTCCAGAAACTTACCCTGGATTCAGATGAATTCAGATGGTGTCCTTCGATGTAGTCTTGCTCTTCACTTGCATACCCACTGTGACAAAGTGGGTGAGAACACCATTTGTCCATATTCTTAGTAAACATTCTTGTTTTGATTTATTTATATTTGTGGATGCTTGCAAAACAGGTCTATACAGTTTAGTGTGACAATACATACTAATAATTTTTAAAAACATATTGCAGTAACAGTCATAATTGTCTGGGAGAGGGGCAGTGGTGCTTTATTTACTCAGTATTCTAATGGCCTGTGGGGAGAAGCTATTTGAGTTTCATGTTCCTCTAGTACTCCCATGCTGTCTTACCCTCTTATTTGTCTCTTACTTTTCTTTGTTGTTGTCTTTTTTCTCTGTGTGCGAACACCTAACTGCAGGACTTGTCCTGGTTTCCCACACTTGATGAACTCACCTGTTATGAACATATGATTCTCATGCTGCTATGTAAGATGGAGGATGTCACGGCTGCCGGGGCGAGCCGTGTGGTGTAGGAGGAAAAGGACCCAAAATGCAGGCAGTTGACTGGTGATGAGAGTGACATTTATTTACAGAAGTGGCAGTGACAAAAACAGGCAAAGAACGGTGGGAAGCTAACCGAGACCTAAACTGGAAGAAACTAAAGAACAGACCTGAACATGGGACGAAGAACAGAGACTGCAGAGAGACATAGAACACGCGGCGTTACACAGAGAAACACAGACGATCCGACAATGAACAGAGGCAAACACACATTATAAATACACACCAGGTAATGAGGAGATGACATGCAGGGGTGGACACAGCTGAAACTAATGGATGTAACGAGAAGCAGACCTACAAAGTAAAACAGGAAGCACACAGACTGTTTAACAACACAAAACTCGGGGACACGAACAGAGCACACAGGGAAGACACGGGTAGGGATGATAAACACGACAACCAAACCCAAAGAACTAATACAAAATCAGAATAAACACCAAACCCAAGATGAAACCAAAAGGAAACACAAAAAGCTCGGCCAACGACCCAGGACCATGACAGAGGAAGTCCATTAGTCCTCACCTGAGTGTTGAACTAAGTGTTAGTGAAGCCGGATTCTCATGTTTGTATGTTTGCTCTGTGCAGGAAGCCCTGGCCCGAGACCACAAGACCAGACTGACCAACCTGTCAGTGGAGAATTAGTCAGCCACTTCCTCTACATGGATGAGATCAAGCTGTATGCCAAGACTGAACAAGGCATCAGTTCACTAATCCACACCATCAGGATCTACAGAAATGACACTGGAATGCTATTTGGAATGAAGAAGTGTAGTCAGAGGTAACGAAGAGAATGAAGGTAGTCAGAACTTAGGGGATCAAACTACCAGAAAGCAACACTGCAGACACTGAGTACCTGGGAATCCCACAAGCAAATGGGAACCATGAAGATCCTGCTAGGAACGCTGCAACCACCAAGTACCTGCAGAGGGTCAGGTAAGTCCTGAAGAGTCAGCTAAATGGTAAGAACAAGGTCTGGGGTATCTACCACACCAGGCAAGACCCCAGATGCAGGCTGTGTAAAGATGCCCTTGAGAAAATCCAGCACATGACAGTAGAGTACAAGATGCTCGCATAACCAAGTGGCCGGCATAGTATACAGAGACATCTGTGGCCAGTATGGCCTGGAAGTCCTGAGGTCAGACAACAAGCACTGTTTTGGCTCGCCCAATGCTGCCTGGCACTCACCAGTCTAAACAAATGTCTGGACACCCCTTGTATATATAATGTAATCAAGGCAGACAAGGAGTATATCAAAACTGAGATCTGCCAGCACCATACCATCAGCCGTTGTCATGTGTCTGAAGCGTTGCATAAGCCGAATGGCATCCGCGTCCATTCAAACAGGCCAAATGGTGTTGCGATGGCTGTTTTCTCCCTGTCCGCCTTGCTCATGAGCACTTGGAAGTAGACAGAGGTCAGATCCAGGGTTGAGAACAACCATGCATTACCAAGTGCAGGCAGTGCCTCCTCCATGCATGGAGGCGGATACGCATCTTTGCATGTTACTTGGTCCAGCCGCCTATACAGTGGTCCCTTGCTATCTAGTCTTTAAGTCTGACATCATTAGCCGTGCCTGGGCCCAATGGCAAAGACATGCATGTATGGCTGCCAGTGGAACCAAGCCACCAGTGTTGTCAGCGATATCACTGCTGATTTGTGAATTGTAAAGGGCAATCTGTTCAGATTCAGGCAAATGTTGCAAAACTGATTGGACAATGTAAATTGATAATTACCTAAAGCATGCCACAAAAGAAACCTAAGCGTTTCAATAGCCAGCTCAGTCACCTCATCTCAGTCCAATAGGGCATGCTTTTCAGTTACCGAAAGCAGAGAGACCCACAAACAAGCAGCAACTGAAGGCTGCTGTAGTAAAGGCGAAACAGAAAGAAATGTAATTTGGTGAGGTCTTTGGGTCCTTGAGTTCAGACTGACAGACTGTGAATGACTGTAAAGGATTTTACTCCTTGTATCAAAAATAATACATAAAATAGTGTTAGCTTGTCCAATTACTGTTAGGATGCCTGGGTCGTTGACCCAGGGCTTTTGAGTTTATTATATTATTTATCTTTTCTAGTCTTTGGTTTCTTTCTTAGAGTTCCGTCTTATGGTTTATGTCTCTGTGTTCTATAGTTGCTCTGTCTCCCCTGTCGGCTGTATCCCCTTGTTAAGTTCACGGCTCTGTGTTATGTTTCCTGTTTTACTTTGAAAGACTGTGTTTCATGTTAGTGTATCTGGTTTTGCTTCCTTGTCTCGTTAGTTCTGATTTCTCCCAGCTGTGCCCTCCTTCTGTGTCTCATTCCCCTCGTTACTTCCCAGTGTACTTAAACCCTGTGTTTCTTTGAGTCAGTGTTGCGTCGTCCCTCATGCTGTGTGGATCTCCCTGTGTTTCCCGTGAGTTTATGTTGTTTCCCAGTTTAGTTTAGTTTAGTTTAGTTTAGTTTAGTTTAGTTTAGTTTAGTTTAGTTTAGTTTAGTTTGCTCGTTTTCCCATGCCAGCGAATAAAGCTGAGTATTTTGAGTTCATCCCTTGAGTCTGAGTCCTGCATTTTGGGTCCACCACTCCTCTTTGCCTGCCTGCCACACAGCCAACCTTAACAGAACGACGCGACCAGAACATGGACCCAGCAGCACTCGCCCCGTCTGATGAGCTCAGGGAGGATATAATTTATTCAGTGGAAAAATTATGTGACCTGTGGCTGAATCATCCAGGGGAGGAATTTCAGCGTGCTGTAGCGAACCGGCTACAGCGACTGGTTTCTGGTCTCCCCTGGCTTTTGGACTCACTTCACCCACTCATACAGGAGTACACAGCCAACCTTAACAATTACTTGTCCAAAGCCACAATCTTAAAGATGGTGGTTTATGTATAAAATTGACTTTAATCCCTAATCAGCTAGTGCAATTTTTTGGGTAAAATACATTGATAGGTTGCACATCAGTCTCATCTTAATTGTTTGGTTTAAAATCTAAGATGGTGATGCACAGCAAAATTACAATGATTGTGTCATTAACTAAATAGATGTAACTGTGTGGACAATTTTTTATTTTTTTTATTTTTTTTATTTGATAACAGCAATGAAAGATAATGGATACTTCTATGCTGGCAAAATCATGGCAATATCATTTGGCCATGGGGAACAGAGTCCATGTTTTTTGTCTGAACTCTTGTATGGGTGTCGTCAAAAGGGTCTAGACAATGTAATGGTCAACACTGACCATATTACTGATGAAGAAACAAGGTCACAGGTGCATTCAGTGAGCATTTTCCTTCGGCCCTTTTGATTTCAGTGTAGGTCTTTTCTGCTCGTGTCACATTTTTACTGACTCTAGGCTAATTTTTCCCTACATTTAAAAATCCTGCACCTCTCTGGTAAAAGACTAAACATATTATTGGCTACCAGAAGGAAGAACTCGAAAATGTCTTTTGTTAAGAATAATCAGAATCAGAATACTTTATTAATCCCTAAGAAAATTATGTACGTATATGAAGCCATAATACCCAGAAATGCAAATCTGTGTGTCAGGTTATGGTCCTGTTACTTAGTGGCCCAGAGACCCCATACAGTGTTGCAATGATCACCAGTTTATATAAAAACAACACACTTTGGTGATTTATTTAGGAGTAAATGAATTGATTTTGACAAAATACCTTAATTTTAAATTTAATTTTATCATTTTTCTCATTAAAAAACATTACACATTTTTGTTCAAGGACTATGATAAATTTCAGTATTTAATGATTGGACTTGTTTTCCAGCTTAATAACTTAATACCTCAGACTCCTGATGGGTTATGGGGGGTTTCAAAGGTTAATGTACTACCTAAACACTGAAGCAAATAGTTGTGTATCTTCTTCTAAATAGTAGAGTCAAATATTTACTATTTTAATTTCCTGGTATGGATTTTAGATGTTACAGGTTGATAATAAATCACAACTGCAAGATGCAATTGCACAGGGAGCCAGCTTGATCAGTCTTGGTGGTTACAATCTTTGCATAACACTGGAAGATTGGTATGTCCTCCAGCAGACCTGTGCACCTTTTTGTTATATCTCTTTGGAAGATATTCTTGTTTTCTGCACTATATGTGACAGCATTTCACCCTGAGTTTTTCTCCAAAGCCAAGCCTTGAGTTCACTAACTGCAGATTTCCCACGGCCAATACTTGTGAAAATATCCTTCATATACCAATTTGTGCAGTGTACACCACTTTCAAATCAGAAATGGATTTTGTAATATGGAATTCACCAGGATTTGGAAGAGCATGATGTATATTCTCAAGAATTGCAGACATGGTGATTTAGTTTTTTTCTATTTTGGGTATCCTTTTTATTATTATCTTGTTTCTTGTTAATGTTATTAACACTATGTCCAGGGTGTACTCTGCATCTCATACTATGGTAGCTGGAATAGGCTCCAGCCCCCCAACAGCATTAATAAATGTAAGGCATTTCTTTTTGGATTGTAGTCTGTTTTCCTGCCGATATGGCATGTTTTGTCTGTGTTCTCTGATATGACCCATAGTAACACTGGATTATGTAGCACCCGTGTAGGGAGCCAGAGAATGCCCAAACCTTACTGAAGACCATCACAATACCATTTTCTCAGTGGGACTGTGTCCCACTATTCCAGACAATGTGAACTGTTAGTGGTGCTAAAACCAATGTAAGCACTGGATGCAGAGAGAAGTTATACAGCTTTGTGAGTCACGTTTTGTGTTTCAGGTACTTTTGTTTGTTTTTTAAAAGTATTACAGTAACCCTACATATTGAAAGGGGGACTGACAGTATCTTCAACAATGCCACCAAAATTATCTATAATTGTTAACAGACATAGTTGACATTAGTTTTGTCGACCTGGTTTCATCAAAGGTTGAAATATGAACATTATATGATCATCATACTATATGCCACTACAGAGAGAAATTGTTACATCATAACATGATATGTAACATAAACTAACATTTTGTACTGTGACAATTATGGTTTGTCATCAAAGAAAAGTGTATTTTAAACACTTTATTTGCCCACCTTTGTGATTTAAATGACACAACTGAATATGGGAATAAAACCAGTCTTATCAACCTTTTGATAAATAATAGCCTTGGAACTTTCTCAACATGATATTTCACAATTTTTTGTGTCTGGCACTAAAATACATTTTATAATCCACACAAAATCACTAATAACTTGGAACTTTTTTTCATGCCACATGTTTTAGCTATCCGATGATTTCTATCGTCATTCAGGGGATTGATCTGCTTCAAGTCAGCAGTCAACTGCTGGCGATCATAAGAACTATGTCTGAAGTGCACATGACTGAGCAGTCTGTGATGTTGAGGAAGTTGCAACATTCCAACTGTCCACAGTTGCAGTGGGGAGCTATTTTCCCATTGTCCTTGACTGTGGTGGTTCCACTGATTTACAAAATCATTCATGGATCTGTTCATTTTTGGACGGTATACACAGTGAAGAGCCCTAATATGATGTGGGACATCTAAAATCCAAACATTTTCCATAAAGAGAAAAAGGTCTTTAAGGTATGCTGACCCAACTCTGTTTAATTCACCCCACAATCTTTCAATTCTTTGATTATATACACTTTGCCAACCATAAAGCTTCCTTTTTTTGGACCTTGATGTTCAGCCATATACCAAATAAATAGTACAATATCAATATTCTCAATGCCAGCATTACTCCTGACATCTTGTGGGACTCCAAAGAGCTCAACAGCACTCTGGAAAAGTTGCATAGCAGCTCATGCTTTGTTATCTGTGCAGCATCTCAGGTGGTTAATGCAGTGACCACTACCATCCACTCCTCCATGAAATGAAAACCCCATTGGATTTAACGTATGGTTTGGGTCAATATCCCCGACATAAGAAGAAATATATTATGAAGATGACACTGGATGTACATCAAAATAAATTATGACTTTGACATTGTACTTCTTCTATCATGTGGAATACTTCTGGACATAAACAATAATTCAACCCAGACATCATACAAAAATGTGTTCATTATAACAAATAAAATATTATATTACTGCAATGTAGGGATAATTAACATCAATCAAATAGAAAAACAAACAAAGAAAATACCACACTTGATTTGGGACAGTGATATTGTAGACCCTCTGCTGAATTCCTGCCCTAATGTTCTTAAACTTTCTTGCACATGCCACCACTGAACTGTGATCCCTCTTCCTCTCAAACAGTTGTGTTCAAAATAATAGCAGAGTGTTTTAAAACATGAGTAAAGCTCAAAATCAGTATAATATTTTTTATTTCCATTCATTGGGAACCTTGCACATTATATTTTACATCAAAACATGAAGAAAAAAGTATCAATATTTCAATTACTTTACAGAAAATGTGCATGTGCAACATGTGCTGGCTTCATCCTTCAGTAAGGGCCACATGAATGACACCTGTTTCTTCACATAATGAATGACCTCACTGATTGGACTCCACACTGCTATTATTTTGAACATGCCCCTTCCATTTAATTATTCAATTACACAGACTCAGGTGCATTCATATTATGAATGTTGGGTCTGTTGGTTTATCTGACTCTACTACACCTACTGGTAAATTATTTGTCATGTAATAATATGATTTATACCAAAAACACTGATTGATCTGGTTAGTCATGCTGGACTGCTATTGTTTTGAACACAACTGTACCAGTAATGTAGGAGTCTCCTGAGACAGGGTTTTTTGTAAGAATCTCAGTAACGAGATGATCAAGATCAACATTTGAAATGTTAGTAAAAGCTCCGTGGTCCACAAACCCTAGTTGTATCCTCTGGTTGCACAGTGTTTGAACATTTACTGACAACATTCGAGAATGGACATCCAACTAAACCCTAAAGTCTTGCATGTCAGTCAAGCTGAATAACTGGTATGTTGTGCCTAAAAGAATAAGAAACAAAACAATAAACAAGTTGTGTGAAGTGCCATGCAAGTTATGAATGAATTTGTTTCCTTTTTTAATCACTTACCTTGGCCTTCCTCTTTAAGATGTAGAATGGTATAATGACTTCATACCATGTGCTTCAAAATCCTGATCTTCACATACAAGGTCTTAAATAATCAGACCCCATCTTATCGTAATGATCTTATAGTACCATATTGCCCTATGGTAATATGGTACTATAACTGCAGGCTTACTTGTTGTTCCTAGAGTATTTAAAAGTAGAATGGGAGGGAGAGCCTTCAGTTTTCAGGCCCCTCTTCTGTGGAACCAGCTTCCAGTTTGGATTTGGGAGACAGACACTATCTCTACTTTCAAGATTAGGCTTAAAACTTTCCTTTTTGCTAAAGCATATAGTTCACTTGGATCAGGTGACCCTGAATCCTCCAATAGTTATGCTACAATAGGTGTAGGCTGCTGGGGGATTCCCATGATGTCATGAATATTTCTTATTCAGTCACCTTTCTCACTCACTATATTTTAATAGTGAATTGAATTGCATTGAATCGTACCTGTTATTAATCTCTCTCTCTCTCTCTCTTCCACAGCATGTCTTTTGTCCTGTCTTCCTTCTCTCACCCCAACCAGTTGCAGCAGATGGCCGCCCCTCCCTGAGCCTGGTTCTGCTGGAGGTTTCTTCCTGTTAAAAAGGAGTTTTTCCTTCCCACTGTCACCAAAGTCCTTGCTCATAGGGGGGTCATATGATTGTTGCGTTTTTCCTCTATATGTATTATTGTAGGGTCTAACTTACAATATAAAGCGCATTGAGGCGAATGTTGTTGTGATTTGGCGCTATATAAATAAAATTGAATTGAATTGAAAGTATTTACCCCAAGTGGTACCACAAGTCAGAATGCTGACTCGGGAGATGACCTGAAACAGTGCCACACTCTTTGCAGAAATGGTGCATAGTGGCAGTGCTTCCGGGTATCGCGTTGTATAATCCACCAGAAGTAATCAAAGCGATAGCTGCGTTTCACTCCTGTGAAACGGCCCAGTGAGGTCCATGCCAATGCGCTCAATTGGGACCTCCATTAATGTTAGTGGGCGCTAAAGTGCTTTTGGAATTGCCGGCAAGTTCACCAGCTGACATTCTGGGCAGGACATGCACCACTGGTGCACATCCCCTCGGATACCCGGACAATAAAATCATATCCCATATGCCCTGCCAAGGGTTGTAATGAGTCGCCTGGAAAATCATTTCCCGGCAGCTTTTAGGCACCAACAACTGAGTGTGTGTTTCATTTGTGCAAGCACCACGACTCACTCCGTATAACCTATCATTCAATAATACAAAGCGTGGGTAGGTCTGCACAGCTTCAGGTGACCATCAATTTCTAACACTTGGTCAAAGGCTGAGCATAGGGTGTCATCATGAGACTGCTCCAGCTGGAAATCTCCCATGGCGAGAATTTCTTGAGACGGTCCCGCCGTCTCAAGAAAAGGTTATTAAACCACAGCCAATTCAGAGATTAAAGGATGTGACGGGTGAGGGCTAACTGCAGCCTTTACGCAACGTGTTCTGCCCTTGTATTTTAATATCAGTGGCAATATGAGATACTTGTGAATTTCAGCATGAATCACACTGTTCCATGTTGCTTAATAGTCTTTATTGACTCAACACTCGTTTTATTGTTCTGTGGTTTTAAGGATATATGTCAGTCAGCTTTCCAGCTGTCTCACACACCTCCTGAGGTTTCCGACCTCACTATAAAAAGGGGAGAAGCCTTATTAGTTGTCTCTCCAACCACCCTGGCACTGCACCTTGAGCTCACTGCACCATCACTCCCCTGCAGCTGACCCAGGGACCACATCCATACATGTTTAAACATTTTAAAGTTAATGACAGGCGTATGTTAAAAAAAATGGGATTGGGGTTGAGAAAACAGCTGGAAACAGATGTGGTACTAAAAGAAACACCTGGAGGAACATTTTGCAGTTAATTAACATAACTGGCAACATGTCAGCAACATAATTTGGTCTCAAAACATCTTAAAGATGCAGAGTTCATTTATCAGACTGCATTCATATTTAACGTTTTTTTTAACAGTTGTCTGAATTCACTTGAGATATTGAATATTAATCAGTTAACATCTTCGAGCTCTAAATAAGTGATACCTGCAAAAGAAACAATTAGATAAATTAGCCAGAGAGAGATTTGAAACTCATTTTTTATTTACATTTGAAATTTTGTTTTGTCAAATGAGAAAGAAAAGAACACCCTTCCAGGGAAAGTGAATTTACACTTTATTATGTGTGTATACTTCTGGAGGTGTGGTTGAGCTCCGGTTCTGGATCCTTGCTGACACACCTGATGACCATTATTATCAGTACATTTGCATCAGCTTTTCCACCCACTCTCTGCTAGGTTGTCTTTTTGGATTAATATGGAAAAAATAAATATGCATAACAGCTGCACACAGTAAGGTTATGATTATCAACCTAAGCTTTCTGTGCTATAACTACACAATTGTTATATGTTAAGTGAACACTGCACTTGTGATTTACTTTTGTGGTTATCTTTACGTCTTGTGTTTATTTTAACTTCCCATTATGCCATTTTGATTATGTTAGTTACCCTCAACTGTGTTCCCACCTGTTCCCTCTTCCCTTGTTATCGTAAGTATTTATTGTCCTAGTCTCCCCTCCTTTGTCACATTCACCCTTCTTGGTTGTGTCTTTCCTTGTTCTGCATTCCCTGTGTTCTCTACTGTTTTTGATTACCTGCTCTGTATATGTTGTGGATTTTTCTACAATGTAAAAACGTTTTGCATGAAAGCTGCTCTTTATGTTTACATTCTGTCCGTAAAGCCCTACAGTCTGTAAAGACCTGCATTTTGGTCCATATTCTGCCTGCCACAAAGTGAAACCTTAAAGTTATGGTCAATCTTCAAAGTGTGTAGATTCCCTGCAGAAGCTACATCACCCTTTCACTGTGCATTTTATGATAATGGCTGTGGTTATATGCTGGTAATATTGCTACTCACACACTTTTAACAGTTTTATTAATAGTTTTACAAAAAAAACACAATGTGTTTTTAGTAGAAAAATCCAGACTAAATCGATCTTCTTGGTAAGTGATAATCATTCCGTCTTCTGCATTCAAGCTGCATTGAGATGGTTGTTTTTTTTAATATATTCGAATTTGTTGTATCTTGTTTTTAATTTAATAAAACCAAGTCCCTAAAAATCATCAGTGGCAACTGTCAACCGTTTTAGCTTATTATTAGCAGTATTCTTGTGGAACATGTTTTTGAGCTCAGGTCTTGAAACCTTATGATGCAACTACAGCCACTGACTCACGTTTTACCAGACAGTGCTTCTTACGCACTAGTGTACTGTTGTGTACAGCGCTGTGGGCCACTGGGTTTTTTGTTTTGTTTTTTCAGAAAAACTTTTACAAATCTTGCCAAATTGCAAAACACATAGCTCCGTCTCTAACAAAACCTCTGTAACTTTGCTCTGCTTCACTCCAGCAGCATCAGGTAATGTTCATATGTTGTTTCATGGTTTTCTTCACTTTTTGATCTACTACAGAATATTTTTAAGGGGGTTATCTGCTATAAAAATCCAGGACAGGAAAATCTCCTTTATGTTTTTCTGTGTTTTATGCTCAGTTACTTTGACACAAAGGCATCTGCTGTGATGTTTTACACCTCGGATGAAGTCTCACAACTGTCAGCTTTATTTTTATGCATAGATGTATGGATATGTGCTAATAAATTATCAGAATGATAATATTTCTGACTGAATCAAAATAGAGATGAATTGAATTGAATCAAATAGGGACCTTGTGAATTGGAACTGAATCAGGTATAGAAATCAGTGGCGATACCCACAACTGTATGTAACTGCTAGGTCTTTCAGATCAACTCATCAGTGCTTCTTGACTGTACATAGTTCTAGAAAGACAAGAGGAAACTGTGCTTTAGAGGTTTTGGTTCACTTGCATTGGACTTAAGTTTTTTTTTCTATTTTGTTTTTTTAAAGGTATCAAAACTATCCACAGATCTTAAGACCCACCCGTGTAGGATTGCCCTTAAAGTTACAGTATGTAAATCTCACCCCTAGATGTTGGTAGATTATAGATCGCAGTCAAATCAATTCTGTTTTTTAACCCCTCCCAATTCAAGTACATAGTCCTATTTACAGTGGCCACTGTAAGACAAGCAATTCTGGCCACTATTCAGCTGTGCTGAGTGTGGGCTGTCAGTCTGTTGTTTACATCAGCTGTCCATACACCGGATGTCCACATCCATTTAATCTGGAAGAGGCTATAAAACATTGTGAAACAAGTCTGATATGAATTAATCTAGTTGGTGAAGCTGACTTTTTTCCCGATCACAGCAATCCTAAAGTGAGTTGTTGAGGATATCTTGAACTTTTCTGTTGGTAAGTGCGGCTGTTTACACTTAGCCAATAAAGTCATATGTGTGCTTCCATAAATCTGTGACTGGTTATATGTATTTTTATTGGATTAATTAAAAATTTAAGAGAGCTAAATTTCTTGTAAGACATAAAAAGACTTAGCACTGTATACTTGAGCACAATTGAATTAATAAGAAATGATAGGTACATTAATACACTGAAAAAATTTTACTTTAAACCAACTTAAAAAAATACACTAGTTCGTTACAGCTAAATTTATTAGTTTTACTTAGACTATAATTTATGATTTGACTGAAACTGTAAAATTGCTTTTATAATAAGTCAAAAATATTAATTTTTCCAGAATTATAAATGTACATTGAAACAAAGCAAAAGTATAATTTAGTAGTAAGCACCAAACCATGAGAGCTCTCTTGGAATCCTTGAGAAAGTAACTTTAACCTCTTAAGACACGAAGTCTTTCATGGCATGTATTTTTAATTTCTCTTTGCTATTTTGGCTGATTGGGAACTGATAAATGTAAAAAAACACAAAAACAAAAACAAAAACAAAGAAACACCGTTTTGGGGGTTTTGGTTTTTTTTGTTGTTGTTTTTACCTGACTTTTGTTTCTGAGAAAAATGAGATCCGCATGTGAGGACGTTCTCTTTAAATTTTGATAGAATAGTGGCAGTGTAATGTCCCCGTAAGTAGATATCAGGCCCTTGTAGAGCAAAATTTAGTATTTGGTCTAGACAACCCAAAACGTCCACATATGTGGACGTCAGGTCCTCAGAGGTTAAATATCTGCCAACATCGCGTAGCCTTTCAACTCTTACATGGGCAAGACAAATAAGAAAGCAACTCAACCTCTAGAAGAACCAGAGGGAGAAGAAAATCCTCTTGCATGTCGAAAGACTAAGGCTATTATATGTTTCATTCCATAAGTGACTGTTGTGTCTTTAGTTCATTCATTCATGTTAATAACTTAGTTCAAGGAGGTATAAAGTGTTTAGTGGGTCTGACTACAGACTGCAAAAGCCTGCAGAATCATTTTTCAGTTCATTTTTTTTAACGCTCCTATGATATTGCGTCATTCGCAGTCATTCTTCCACATTACCTTGATTCCAGTTCTCCGTGAGATATTAGCACTCATAATGTCCATACGGTGAATATACGCAGACAAAGCAAAAATCACTTTTGTCTCTTTAAATGAAAAATGTATTTATAATATGGTGAAGAGACAAAAAAATGACGATAATCTTCGTCAGTTAAACGTGGATGTTGCCTTTCTCTAGGAAAGACATCTGAAACATGGTCAGATAAAACTCAAAAAACAAAAGTGAGTTGGTTAGATTTTCCATTCCAATTTTACTGCTAAAGCCAGGGGCGCTGCGATTTTGGTACATAAAGATGTGCTTTTTCAATCAGAGGAAATAATTTCAGACCCAGCAAGGCGTTTTGTAATAGTTCGGGGTCACTCGTTCTCAACTGCCGTTATTTTAAAATCAGTATACGCTCCAGATTGGGATGGCTAGGATTTATTTCACAAAGCTTTTCACTACTTTGTCCAATCCTAACAGTTACAACATCACAGTAGGAGGTGACTTTAATTGCGTCTTTGTATATAAACAAATGAGGCTTTTTTTTAACAGTTTTATGAAACGCTGTAGACATCTGAAAGTCAAAGTGATTTCTCCCAAAAATAGTTTTCTTGACAAATTAGCTTTTCCCACCGTTATAGATTATGTGGTGAAAAGTGGTCTTCATAGCTCATTTTAAAAATTATTTTATATATCTTCTTTTATTATTGTGTATGTATTTTTTTATTTGTACAATTATGATTGTTCCATCTCTCCATGTTCTCACTGCCTATTAGTCTTTTAACGGATTGTTGTATCCTTTATGTTTTCTTAATAATAATAATAATGGATTTTAGAGACCCTCAAAGCGCTTTACAATTCCACTATTCATTCACACACTGGTGGAAGCAAGCTGCAGTTGCAGCCCTGGGGCAGACTGACAGAAGCAAGGCTGCCATATCGCGTCATCAGCCCCTCTGCCATCACCAGCAGGCAGTAGGTAGGGTGAAGGACACAACGACCAAGACAGACAGAGCTGGGGAACGAACCGGGTGTTGTGCCAAAAAGTGATTGCCTGCCAAAAATTGATTTCCAATGTTTCTGTGTGTTTTTTTATGTGTAATATCTTTACGTATGTTGGTAAATACACTTCAGTGAACAGGGTTTACAAAGGGGTTATATATAGAATTAAAAAATTATATATTTTTCAAGTATCTACATCTCTGTGTTATTGTACTTACATTATAACCAATCCGGTCCTTTATCCCCACGTAAAATATTTTTACTGAACTATTGTAATATTTGCTGCCATTTCTGCTGTCCTCTTGGCCATCTTACTCTTACAAAAGACATTTTAAATGTTAATGAGATTTTTGTAACTGCATAAATAAAGGTTATATAAAAGTCACTGCCAAAAACTGATTGCGGCTTCTACCTTGTTACACGAATGTTGTTTGTGGCTCAAGATGACTTTATGTCATGCATGAGGGATTCATTTGACATATGTTTCACATATTATAGCCCAACAAGTTACTTACAGCAGTTTAAATACAAGCAGTCAGTTTTTGGCAAATACCGGAAATCCGTTTTTGGCAGACAATCACTTTTTGGCACAACACCTGACAACACCAGCAACCTTCCGGTAGATGAGCGTCCCAACCCCCTGAACCACTGTCGTCCTTACCACTTCAGAAACACTCAACTGTAAAAGTTTTGTTCATCATTAAATAAAAACTGAAAACACAGACACACACACACACACTTTGGTACAACTCGATTTTTGACTTTGGTAAAACCTGATAGTTTGAGTTCCAAGTACAGTTGTTCTTTGATTTAGTTAATTTTGTTACATGCAATTTTGTTAACTTCTTTTAACTTGTACTTTTTAGTCAGTGTAATAAAATACAGTTTCTACCCAATTGCAAATTGGTTTCTCATGTCCTCCTTCAAATTAATACTTAAAAAAAACCAAGGTTATATTAGGAATAACTCGAGTGGATCCACGTAGCAGATCATACAGACACGTTTGGCAGTAGTGAAACAGATTTAATTACATTGAAAGAATATTGCAACAATTCAATACAGGGAACAGGTCAAAACTTTTAGGATAGGTTTGCAGTATTTTGTGATAACTGTTTTGCAATACTGACTTCTTAAGGAGAAAACTGTACTGGCGGACATGCACGAGCGTTCTACGGGGGAAGGAAAGAGAGAAGTGGCTAGTGCACGGCCACGGTGAGAGGGAAGACAATAGTTACACGAGGAATAGAGTTGTAGAGCGTACTTGTTACACGTTTATTTACACCCTCGGACAGGGGGTGCGTGGAGCTGGTGGCTGAGGCTACTCAAGTGCCGGTTGATGGCAGTGCGGGTTGACTGCGGTGCAGGCGGACGGGGGGAGTTTTGCGGCCAGAGAAAAGGGGGCAAGCTGAAGGAAGGAAGACAGGCAAAAAGGGATCCCTTGACCGTCGTAGACTTGGACACTAAGCACAGCTGACACATTAGTAGTTGTGGGTGACACATAACTCCAACACCAGACGACAGCTGCGCCGCTCCGTAAATAGCCCCGGCTGATAACGCCTGATGCTGCGCCTGTGTGTCGGGGAGTCCCGAGGATCAAAGCCCCGCCCCGCTGCTCCGAAAAAATGAAATGACAAAAATCAACAACAAAAAAACAAGACATCCCACCTCCTGATAGATTGTGCCACAAACAGCTTGCTAGAAATATACATGCATTTATTCGTAATAATACCCAGATAGCAAGGAAACATTGAAACAATGTTGAGTCAGTATCAGGCGACATCATTGAATCAACGTTGAAGTGTGACGTTGACCTAACGTCACTCTTGCACCCATTTTTAATGTTGAAACAACGTCAGGTTTTGATGTAGAATCAATGTTGAAACCTGACATTGATTCGACGTTGTATTTTCTAATACTGTTGACATTGAAACAATGTCAGATTCTGATATTGAAACACTGTTGAGCTATGGTGTTGATTTTCCACCTCTTTTGCACAGTTGCTTTTTATTAGAACAACAGTTAAATCATGACTGGAAATCTACCTTTCTTTATAGGTATTTTAACCAATGCTAAACTACTGCATGTTTCCATCAATACTTAAACCACCTAAACACATAACTGTACTTATTCCTCAAACTGGACACCCTTTATAAAAAAAAAAGTCTCACAATGTAATATCCTAAAATAAGAAAGCATTGCATGTGATGTAACAGAGTAAAAAACTAAAAAAAAAAAAAAAAAAGGGTCAATAGACATGTTTCGTTTGCTAAATACTTTATTAAAAGACATTTCCCTATTTACATTTATCTTTCCCTTTTACAACTATAGCCATTTAAACTGGCTAATGTAAAATATTTCTCGGCAATTAACACATGAAGACAAAGGGCAGTTTCTACAGTGATAATTTTTTTCAAAGAGGTCATGAGATATATCTGGGGAAAAACTTTAAACCACACTAAAATATGACAGATTTTCTGACATTACACATTTTCTTTTTACACCAAAATGACTAGTTAATAAATTTTTTAATATTTTGGCAAGCAGACTGGAGCAGACGGGGATCGAATGACCAGCCTCGCAATTAGTGGATGACCTCATCTATCTCTTGAAGTATAGCCACCCACTGAGTTTGAAGGTATAGCTGTTGCTTTTATTTTGGATTTTGCCATGCTCCTTATGTTGAATGCTTAAAATGAGTGGATCTCAAACTGCATCTATTGTTGGGAAACCTGAAAAGAATAAAAGATTAATTGTTCTCACTGAGAAAGTACTTGCAAACAAAATTGAAACCATCCCAGCAGATTGAAAAAAAGCATGTAAACAAAATGAAAAGTGATATTACATCTCTTAAAGAGCCAATGAAAAACGATAAAAAATATTCAGTTAAATCACAGTTTGATGACTTAACGCACCAGTTTAAGGATGCCAGGGCATTGCATGAATCGCTGCTTTCTTTAATGTAATTTGATAAGAAATATAAGCAAAATACATTCTGGGGAGACAATAACCCAATGGAGCAGTTGCAGGAACCCAAATCATGGTAGCTGTATTTTATCATGATTCATATAATATTGATGACGGATTATTGGGCTAATAGTTAGGCTAACACACTTACCTCTCATATTTTTTTCCTCACAAAACCGATAGATCTTCAACGTCTCATAAGTGTCTCCCAGCGCAATTCTTAGCATATTTTGGTTCCTTCAACTGGTCCGTCGGGTTATTGTCTCCCCAGAAACACCTTCCTTGTGCTTTTGGAAATCTGTTTTTTCCTATTTCTGGTGTCGTTTTTCCTATTTCTGTTTTGTTTTGTATGCTTTTGCAGCATTTTTCTTATTGCTGGTGTTTTCTTAAGTTGCAGTCCGTTTGGCCTCCCAAGGCCACTGTACAGAGCAGATAAATGTTGGTTCAAAGACAGTTTTATTAGTAGATGGGAATGAGATTTGGAGAGCAGATGAATGTCAGAGGAGAATGACTGAGTCCGGAGAAGTATAGGAGATGAGTGGCTGACTGTTATCAGAGTGAACAGAGGACATACAGGCTGGGACTGGTTGATTAGGAGCAGAGTAACCAGAACAAACTGTGATCTTGAGTCACAGACAAACTAAAGTTTCTTTATTTGTTTCAAATAACACAAAGAGTTGAAAAAAATAAGGTGGCTGTTGCATAGCTACCAGCGGAGTGGGTACAACAATCTGGTTAGAGTCAAGCAGACCGACACAGTACACACAAAGAAATGATAAGGAAAGAAACAGTGTTGTTTCCATTCTTTTCTCTGCATCTCACTCAATACAAGTAAAAGATAGGTGTGGCTGTTACCTTCAGTTCAAAAATGTTTGTAGACATTGTCATTTAGAATATGAATAGAGTTTAATACAGGCTGAGGTATTTTGAATATCATTGCAGTAAAAAAGTGTTTTGTTTTCTGAATGATAATGTGATTCTGCATGATCACGTGTTGTCACATGGGTAATTCCTGTGTTTTCTAATGTATCTACAGTATGGATCAGATCCCCATTCAAGAATATCAGGGTGCGAAGATGCTTCCAAGGAAACCATTAGTTTTCTTTGTCTTGCTGTGCGTCACTACCATTGGAGTTTTTTCTAGAGCTTCATGGATTTTAACTGTGTACCAGGATTCCTTCTTCCCTCAGAATGGAAGTGTTTGTGCCTGCAACAAATGTTTAATGGAATATGACCAATGGCTTAGTGAACGTACGAAAGAATCTCCTGAGCCATTTTTATCACCCACAAACAATATCTCAGAGGATACATTTAACTGGTGGAAGGTAAATGTCAACTTTTATATTTTAGAACACGCATAATTGTGAAGTTATAATTTATATTTCAGTTGCTCTTAAGAGAGACACTTGAATTTATTGTAATTTATTTAGAATTATTTATCAGAAACACGTAATATATATATTAAATATATTTTGCTGAAAAAAGCAAAAGAAACTATACAATGTATTCGAGAAATCTGTACAGGCAAATTTATTTTGCATAACAGAGTCAAACCTTTTCCAATATCATGACTGACTTCAAAGACAATAAGTGATTGTCATCTTTTTATTCTATGTACAGTGCTAATGGGAAAAATATTTTTTTTAATAATCTATACTCTCAGATTAATCTGGTATTACAAAATAGCTAATGAAATCAACAATTTAAGTAATTTCTAGGTGATGTGTTACAGTGTTTGTCATTCTATTCTACAAAGTTAAAAAATATACTTTTGTTATGTCAGCGCATACAGTATGACAGACGCAACTTCGCTTTCTACAATAAAATAGTGGACAAGGTGTTTCAGATCTTCCCAACCAAAGTCAATTTTACAAGATCCAGCCCTGACCTTTGCAGGACTTGTGCTGTGGTTGGGAATTCTGGCAATCTCAATGGATCACATTATGGACCACTGATAGACTTTCATGATATTGTCATAAGGTGAGAGTAAAACACAAACACAGTAAAAGCTTTAAACCTTTTAAAGTCTTCATGCATGCATTACCTCTACTTTATATGTATCAGAGAATACATGATGAATGTGTACAATATATTCTCTATCCTATTTAGAATAAACCGTGCCCCTACAAAAGGCTTTGAAAGAGATGTTGGAAACAAAACAACATACCATGTGATGTACCCACACAGTTATAGAAATTTGGACAACACCACTCATCTTTTGTTTTTTCCATTCAAAATCTATGATTTACAGTGGTTAATCCGGTTCTTTACTCAAAGGTATGTGTATTACAGACGAAATATGTTTATTTAGCTTGTATTTGGATAAAAAATTCTTAAATTTAACATTTATGATTTTGACAAATACCTGTACGGGAAAATACAGCTTGAATGTACAACTGCAAGAATCTGTTTGAATCCTGAATTTTCTATACTTTTATATACATATGACCTAAAACATCAGCTGATTTTCTAAAAATAAAAATGAATGAAGAAAAGACAACCCAAAATAACCAAATGTAATATGTAATATTACATGCAGTTATGCTCACAAGTCTACAGAGAATTATACTTTTTCTTAAAAATTATTTTACCTCTGTACACCACCACAGTGAACTGAGCAGCCTCTGTCTACACTTACATGCAGAAGTACAGAGTATGAGGCTTAATTTGAAGGGTTTAACAACAGTATTGTGTCTGTGAAGGTTCTCGGTCATCCAGGTCATCGCAGTCTAAGGAGCTTGGAAAGAAAAGCGTCTGGACTTCTTCAAGTTGCTTGAAGACATTTCACCTCTCATCCGAGAGGCTTCTTCAGTTCTAGGGTCAAATGGTGGAGAGTCCCAGATTTAAGTCCTAGGGGAGTGTCCCCCAAGAGGGTCATGAACCCCCTGTTGATCCTCTACCTAATCACATGAGCCAAGGTGTGAAAACGGGTGTAGGTCATAATCAGCCAAGGTTTCTGGTGAACCCGCTGTGAAACCTAGCCCCATCCTATCACATGATTTCCTGAGGTCAACAGGCCCAGGATGTGAGGGCCTACATACAAACCTTCTGAAATGGCCTTCCCAAATCCTGAACCTCAACCATATTGAAAATCTGTAATATGAAGCAGGTCTGTAGTTGGAAACCAATTAATTTAAATGAACTATACCCCTACTGCCAAGAAGGGTGGTCAAATTAGACAAAATTATAGCAGAAGCTCGTGATTGCTGTCAAAAGCATCTGCTCATCCAACTTGCAATATTATAATACTATAATTATAATGTCATAAATTATAATATTAGTAGTGGTGTGTTATCTAAAATTTTACCCGATATGTATTCTTTTAAAACTGTGAAATAGAGAAAATCCCAAAATAAATGCAAACTTCTGTATCTAATTCTTGTTTTTCAAAATCATTAAAGATGTATACTATACAATCATTCCACCTTGGAAAAAGAACAGTTCAGCAGGGGCGGAGCTAGAGAAATTTTCTTCGGGTGGCAAGAGGGTGGCAAAGTAATCAAATGATTCAAATGCAGTAATTAAACACTTTTTTCATATAAATATAGTCTATAACTTAATTATTTTCTGTAGCCCACATAATTAAACACTTTAGTTACATAAGACATGTAAATTTTTATTGTATGTACTGTATAGCCTCTATAATAAGTAAATATGTAGCCCAAAAAGTATAAAATCCAGAAAGCTACACAACATGGGGCGATTCATTTACAAACACAAGTCTAACTTAAGTTTCACACTGTTATTTGTTAGAAAAAGAATCAAATTGTTACATGCTTAATTTAAACAAAATGTCAGAAATCTGCAATGTCAAGAACAAAAATTTAAACCTAATTTTTCATGATTTGTTGGATTAAACCTCTGAGGTCCGAAATACAACTGGCCATTTTTGACTCCTTTTGATTTTACATTTGTATTTCACCCTCAAATTGTTTCATTTTATTTTTTCCCCTTGCCTTATTTGGTATCATTCTTTTCAGCTCAACCTCACGTGTCTGAATTTAGTTGATTTTTTATTGACATACTGTATTAATATTACTGATCTGAACTCACACAAAATACTTAAAATCTAGTAGTATTTTTTACTGTAAAAAAAACCCCACAGACATTTTGAGTCAATTATTATTTTTATAACTTGAAATGCAAATATAAATTGTACATTTTAAAAACTTATGCACACATTTTGTAAACATATACAACTATTTATCTAAAAAATGCAGCCAATACACCTGCCTTTTTTTGTTTTCTTTTAATTTTGTACAACCATTTAAAAATATTACTAAAACTAAAATGAGAGAAAAATCAGGTGTCACAAAAAGATATACCACAAATGATGTGTGCCAGTAAAAAATATTGTTGATCCACCAAAAGACAGAGGAGAACATCACAGGGATAAACCTGCAGGCCTGACAACAGGAGGTGTATCACTCCTCTGGTTTTCTACTTAGTGACAGTGTTTACATTGCAAATCTGCCTTTGTGACATTCATTAGTGCCCTCACTGACACACAAAACAAAACAACGACTACACAACAGACTAACTACACAAGACAACACACCGCACTAACTATACACTCCACGCTAAACGTCACAAATCTCCCACATTTAAAAACTCTCTCTCTCTCTCTCTCACTCGCTCGCTCTGTCTCCCTGCGTTACCTTCACTCCCAAAACTCTCCCCTCTTCCTAAACAACCAAATCCTACCTGACTTTTTTTTTTTTAAATTGGTCTACATGGTACATTTTTCCACCGACAGGAAAGAGGTGGCTTTTTTTTTTCTTTCTTTACCGTGTTTGCGCTGTCTTTAGATAACTCTTTAAAAAACAAAAACAAAACGTGAGGACAGTATTTAGACAAAAACAAAGCTTATAGATTTTTTTAATCATAATTCTAGATTTACTGGCATGTGATTAAAATTTAAAAACCGGTGTATACTTTGAAGTCCGAACTTTCAACACAGGCTTGAATAGAGACTCAGCGTGGCTGCAGCTTGTTGCTGTGTCAGCTTAAATCAGTCATGTGATTTGGAGGTGCAGCGTGTCCGTGGATCCCAGAGGGTTAATAACACTCACCTTCATTTCATTTCCACAGTGTAACATCCAACCACCTGTTTGAAATCTGAAATTCCCATGGTGTTCTTCAAAATGTGCTCTGGCACAATCATAGGCATCGGTTTCTACTGAAAACAAGAAAAAAGCCGGTCCTGCTATGGGCTGAACCATTTGTAACTGGTGGAGGGGGGTAACAATATGCAATATATTCAGTTTTAGCATTTATATTTACTGTTAACTGTAACTACACTCAAAGTGTTAATGCTATCTTATTTTAATAAACAACACTGTCATATGCAAAACTAGGGTGGCACTTGGGGTGGCAAGGGATTATTTTAGGGTGGCACTTGCCACCCCATGCCACCCTTCTAGATCCGCCCCTGCAGTTCAGAGAAAACAAAAGCCCAAACTTACCATGGGATTCATGACCATGATGGGTGTGTGTAAACGAATGAGAAAACAAACAAACAACAGGCTCCAACACATTTTGAAGTGTAGTTGTATTTTGAAGTTTGAACTTATCCCGTGGTATATTCAACAGGCAAGAAGAAACTGCTAAATCGGGTTTAAACTCTAACAAGGATTTGGTGAGTAGTATGACTTAGAATAGATTCAGATTATGATATGTTATTAAGTAAGAATAGTATTTTTTTTAACTGTCACACTGAAGTCTAATATTAACCTTTAACAGGTGATGATCCTTAGTCCAGCTTTCATGAAATATGTCCATCAGGTCTGGCTAAAACAGAAGGGCAGGTATCCATCCACTGGCTTTATTACTTTGGTCCTAAGCCTGCACATGTGTGATGAGGTAGGTTCATGAAGCAGATACCATAATTCATAATTACCCGTTAATAATTAGGTCCATTGGTGTTAAATGAGAGCACAGACATGATTTCTAACTTAAACACCCTTTCCAAAGGTTACATCTCACACTCTTGTAATAAGTCATTTCCTATTATAAAAACAGCATTGAATGAGATTGAAACTGACTGGGAAACTGAACTACAAATCAACATTCTGTATGCTTTCTGGAAAGAGACTCTGAGTGCTGTTAACTTGTACTTCAGTTGTGCCAGACTCTTTTAAAAAACAGTTTACATATTGCATTATTTTTGTGTCTCTATTCTTAGTGCACGTAAAAAATAATTTGCAATAGCAAATGTTGCATTTTGAAGTGAAAATTATTTCCAAATTATCCATTTTCGGTTATTATGTTTAATTATTTTATTGTAAAATATATACTTTTTCAAGACCACTTTTGGTTTTAATCTCGTTTAAACCAAACCACTCCACTGGATTTAGCTACATTCTGGACAGTGTTTCCAGAATGCAGTAGCTAGTGAGCTGATTGGAGACCATAACAGCCAATCAGAATTTTTGAATCAGAATACAAGTCTGTGATTGGTTGGCTTTGTGGCGCACTTATAACGGAGTACAGAGAGTTGAGCGTGCGTGGAGCAGAGATGTTTTGAGCACAAACGACACACTGAGAACAGGTCCACAGATGTCTGTCAGCACACAGAGCAGAGATATGAGCTAGAGCAAATGCCAACAACTAAGCGAGAGGAGCTGTTATTGTGTGTGTATATGGATAATAACACTGAAATACATTTCTTGCATGCAGCAATGAATTTTGTTTGCTCAAATTAAACTTTTCTTTGCTCAAAATAATTTTTTCCTCGAAATGCAACATTTGCCCTTGCAAAATATTTCTTTTTAATTTTTCTTTTAGAAATTTTTCAAATTTATTTCTGACATTTTGGGCTCAGTCTATCTCCTGACATAATTTTTGGTATGTCCCCTGGTGAATTAGTACATACATCCATTCAGGATAATATTATTACCTTTCCCTCTCTGATAGCTCAGAGGACTTTGTTTATTTATTTATGTTCTTGTGGAAATCATCTCTGCCTCCCTTACCGCTTGGCTGCATGACATTTTATTTCTATTGAATTGAGTTAGAGGCTGCTCATGTTTTGAATTGAAATGCAGTTTAACTGCTTTTTATTTTTTTCCAGAAATTAAAATAGCTTGAGTTTACAATATTCATGCCCATGTCTATTATTTGTTTCTGTCCCACACTAAAACCCTTCAATAAAAATAAAAAAACAAAAAACATTTGCGATTAATTGAGATCAATTAATCACAAAGCCTGTAATTAATTATTGTATAATTAATTCATGTTGTATTTATTATTTTTTAAATCGAGTGTCCCACCCCTAATATTTCTATATATATATATATATATATATATATATATACATATATATATATATATATATACATATATACAGGGACTGCTCTCACAGCTAGAGATTGACGAGGTACAACATAAATGCTACGGCAAGGAGGAGTCAGGACGCCAGGTCAGGGGGGAGATATCATCACCCCCACCCGAGATTGGGTACATAGCCCCAAGTGCGATAGGAGAAGGATCGTTGAGCGGAACTGACCTGAAAGATAGGATCATGGCCAAGCTTGAAACCTGGATCCCCCGTAGCCGGTTACCAAGATTACGTGAAGTACCCTCAGAAGGTCTGCTAGATGATGTTAATGCAGCACTACGGACGATACCTACAACCACGATTACCGACACTAACAAGCTGATCTACACTACGGCAGCAGTGATCAGTGAGATGCTTGGCTACAAGTTGAACAGCCACAAGGGGCAGTACCCTCCATGGAGAAGGAGGCTAGAGGGCAAGATCAAAGTAGCACGAAGGGAGGTTAGCCAACTAACGGAGTTGCAGAAAGGCGCAACAAAGAAGGTGCATAAGAAATACAACAAGCTGTCCATACCTGAGGCCTTGGAAACTGCCAAGCAAAGACTCACAGCCTTGGCCAGCCGCTTGAGGAGGTACACCAGAGAGATAGAAGGCAGGAGAATAAACCAGCTGTTCTCCACAGAACCAGCAAAGGTGTACTCTCAGTGGCAAGGGAACAATAATAACAGAACAGCACCACCAAGGCTGGAGACGGAGCAATACTGGAAGAGCATATGGGAGAAAGACACAACCCATAACGGCAATGCTCAGTGGCTAGTGGATCTGAGGGCAGACCATAGCGACCTCCCTGAACAGGGTCCAGTAACCATCACAGTGGCAGATATCCAAGAAAGGGTCTCCAGTATGAAGAATTGGACAGCACCAGGCCCCGACATGGTTCACGCCTACTGGCTGAAGAAGCTGACTGCACTCCACGAGCGTCTGGCAGCACAAATGAACCAGCTGCTAGTTAACGAGAGACACCCGGAATGGCTAACCGAAGGTCGGACGGTCCTGATCCCCAAGGACCCCAAGAAGGGACCGGTCCCATCCAACTACCGACCAATAACCTGCCTCAGTACTACATGGAAGCTCCTGTCAGGCATCATATCGGCTAAGATGAACAGGCACATGGCTCAATACATGAGCGGGGCACAGAAAGGGATTGGCAAGAATACCAGAGGCGCAAAACACCAGCTACTGGTAGACAGAACGGTCAGCCGAGACTGCAAGACCAGACTGACCAACCTGTGCACAGCCTGGATTGATTACAAGAAGGCCTATGACTCAATGCCCCACAGCTGGATACTGGAATGCCTAGAATTGTATAAGATCAACAGGACCCTAAGAGCCTTCATCAGGAACTCAATGGGGATGTGGCGTACAACACTAGAGGCCAACTCCAAGCCCATAGCACAAGTCACCATCAAGTGCGGGATCTACCAAGGAGATGCTCTGTCCCCACTGCTGTTCTGCATAGGCCTGAACCCCCTCAGTGAGATCATTAACAAGACTGGCTACGGATACCGACTACGGAACGGAGCGGTTGTCAGCCACCTCCTGTACATGGATGACATCAAGCTGTATGCCAAGAGTGAACGAGACATCGATTCACTGATACACACTACCAGGCTATACAGCAATGACATTGGAATGTCATTCGGACTGGAGAAGTGTAGTCGGATGGTAACAAAGAGAGGGAAGGTAGTCAGAACTGAGGGATTGAACTACCAGAAGGCAACATTGCAGACATAGAGGACAGTTACAAGTACCTGGGGATCCCGCAAGCGAATGGGAACCATGAAGAGACCGCTAGGAAAGCTGCAACCACCAAGTACCTGCAGAGGGTCAGGCAAGTCCTGAGGAGTCAGCTGAACGGTAAGAACAAGATCCGGGCCATCAACACCTACGCCCTGCCCGTGATCAGGTACCCTGCTGGGGTAATAGGCTGGCCAAAGGAGGAGATAGAAGCCACTGACATAAAGACAAGAAAGCTCCTTACCATGCATGGAGGGTTTCACCCCAAGTCCAGCACCCTGAGGCTGTACGCTAAGCGGAAGGAAGGGGCCGGGGACTGGTGAGTGTCAGCACCACAGTCCAGGATGAGACAAGAAACATCCATGAATACATCACGAAGATGGCCCCAACTGACAGCGTGCTCAGTGAATACCTCAGGCAGCAGAAACCCAAGAAAGAGGAGGAAGGCGAGGAACCATCATGGAAGGACAGGCCCCTGCACGGTATGTACCACCGGCAGATAGAGGAGGTGGCTGATATCCAGAAATCCTACCAGTGGCTGGACAAAGCTGGACTGAAAGACAGCACAGAGGCACTAATCATGGCAGCACAAGAACAAGCTCTGAGCACAAGATCCATAGAGGCTGGGGTCTATCACACCAGGCAAGACCCCAGGTGCAGGCTGTGTAAAGATGCCCCAGAGACAATCCAGCACATAACAGCAGGGTGCAAGATGCTAGCAGGCAAGGCATACATGGAACGCCATAACCAAGTGGCCGGCATAGTGTACAGGAACATCTGTGCCGAGTATAACCTGGAAGTCCCGAGGTCAAAATGGGAGATGCCCCCAAGGGTGATGGAGAATGACCGAGCTAAGATCCTGTGGGACTTCCAGATGCAGACGGACAAAATGGTGGTGGCTAACCAACCGGACATAGTGGTGGTAGACAAACAGAAGAAGACGGCTGTAGTGATCGATGTAGCGGTTCCGAATGACAGCAATATCAGGAAGAAGGAACACGAGAAGCTGGAGAAATACCAAGGGCTCAGAGAAGAGCTCGAGAGGATGTGGAGGGTGAAGGTAACGGTGGTCCCCGTGGTAATCGGAGCACTAGGTGCGGTGACTCCCAAGCTAGGCGAGTGGCTCCAGCAGATCCCGGGAACAACATCGGAGATCTCTGTCCAGAAGAGCGCAGTCCTGGGAACAGCTAAGATACTGCGCAGGACCCTCAAGCTCCCAGGCCTCTGGTAGAGGACCCGAGCTTGAAGGATAAACCGCCCGCAGGGGCGTGCTGGGTGTTTTTTTTTTTATATATTTATATATATACACATATATATATGTGTGCGTGCGTGCGTGTGTGTGGAAAAAAAAATCGCCAACACTACATTAAGGTAAAGCATTGTAATGAAATCTATAGTGCCTATAACCTATAATGATTATTAAGCTAAAGAGATCTGAGATTGATTATCTTCTTTTGTGCATCTCCAGGTTAGTGTGTTTGGATTTGGAGCAGACAAGAATGGAAACTGGAACCATTACTATGAGCCATTAAGAAACAAGCGTCTGCGAACTGGACAACATCCCGGAAAGCTGGAATATCAGTTCATTGTGAAACTTCACGAGCAACAGAAAATAAATTTTTTCAGAGGATGGTAATCGTTCCTCTTTTTTGTCTCTCTCAGGAGCATTAATTTAAGCAGTCCTCAAAACTTTAGAATTAAAATACTTTAGAATAGTAGATGTATATGTCTCTTCTTTGGTTGTTACTGAAACAAATAATCAGTGGGATAAACATAAAAAAATTATTGTAAGTGGTTGCACGAAATTAAGTTATGTTTGGTTAACCTTAGTTTTTTATGTTATACCTGCACACATTTTTCTGGTAACATGAACATGACTTTTTTATGTTGTTGTTACGTTTTTCTTTCCGGTCAAATATTTATAGAAACCACTTGTTTATCAGACATGAACTTTTTGTGTTAATTGTATTGGACTACTATGTGTTATATTGACAAGATTATTTTATGGTAAGCTTATTTTATTTTATAACAAATTTCTAATATATAATATATAATATATAATCTAATATATAATTGAGTGTTCAATAAATAAAACTAAATTAAGGCTGATCTTACTGTATGTACTGTACACTTTCTCTTCAATCAAAGAAATAAGCAAAACATTTTTGAACAATGACCTGTATTTTTGAAAATACTACACAGTTGTAACAATGGACTTTCAATTCAGGCTTCCAAAATATACATGAGTCATATTTGTACAATGCATCTCTTGAAAAACATTCCACAACATTCCTCAAAGTTATCTGCTGTAACCTGGATTCAACACTGTGGGGCCTTATGACATCACGCTTATGTAAAAAATAGTTTTTTAAATGTAAGAGCCATAAGGTAATATGGCAACAGGGGTGTAATTATTAAAATGACACAAAGAAGAGACTTAAAATAACATTATAACCCACAGGCACAAACCAAGAGACCTAAACTGATTAGTATTGGCTTGCTTCTATCACTAAACATCACAATCACTAATACTAGACCATGCAATCTGTTTGTAGTGGTGCACCTTGGGAAAGAAATTGCAAACTGGTGAAATTGGTGCAAGGCACCATTTCCATTGAGAAAAATGGACATTCAAAGTTTGAATTTTTTTTTCAAAGAGCCATGGCTTGAAAAGTGAACACTGAACACTGCAGTAATAAAGGCCCCAAGTTGAAAAGTGCCAGAAAAATAAGTTTCAGTATGTACTGCAACTTTACCAGTGCTGGCTTAAAAGAAAGGATGGTACATATTCGAAGAGGTAAACATGTTGTTCCCACATCATAACTGGAAAACTGTTCAATCGTACAGCCTGGTCCTGAAAACCTGGGCCTTCTTTGAAAGGCTGTTCCTTTTGAGCTCCATAACCAGTTTCTATAATACCTCGAAGGTATACTTTCCAGTGGGTAGGTGAGGTTCAAAGTGTACATTAGTCCAAACAGCACTGCAGCTGCTAGGGTATAGTTATCCAAATCCTGCCAGACTCTCTGGCCTTCAAGGACTATCCCGATGTCCTCAGGGCTGCCATTGGCATCTCTTGACTTTATGATGTAAATTCCCATGGTTTCCTTATTAGATCGTTGGATAATGGCTTCATCTGTGGCCTAGAAAATGCAGAATTCCAAAATTTAATTAAACAGAACACTGGTCAAAGAACATTATACCAAATCTTATTTTAATCTGTGTCACTATTCCAAAAAATGTTAACATTAACACATTAGGTGAACAAAAATGGATTCATTACAGCATGTCCTCAGAATGCTTAAAAAGGTAATGCATTTCTGAAGTGAAATCTCCATGCAAAGAAGCAGAATACTGTCAGAGCATAGAGAGGTGTTCAACTATGAACTCCACACATAGTTCTAATGCAGGTAAAAGAAAAAACAAAAAAAACAAAAAACGCACCCATGGTAAATTGTGAAAATCCCAGGTGATTTTCAACATACTCCTGGCATAGAGTGACAAGCAGCATTTTGTTAAAATTATTATTTCCCTAAAGTGTATACAGAAATTATTTTTTTCTTACCTGGGCCGTGGGCTCCAGAATGTTCTGAAGTCTTCTTCTTATTTGTCCTCCTCGCCTTTTGAAGACCTTTATTAGTTTGTCAGATAGCACATCTATCTGCGAGAGTAATCTGGACTGCAGTGGCATGGTGGTAATGCACTTAAACTCTGCATTTATCTAAAAAGAGAAGTTGTCACATAAAAATGCTGTCAAAATCTCAGATCTCACAAGGTTACATCCACACAAAGTTGTTATTTTTGTCAAATTACAATTTATTAGCTATGGGTCCCATGTTGCTGAGCAGTTCCATAGTTGCCCTTACTTCCATACCACCCAAAGCCTGTTTGCAACCACAGCAGTTGCCTCCTTCTGGCCATTTGCAGTTCTGAAAATGACCCAGAAACTACATCTATTATTGTCATATACACATCAAGGTCTTTCATTAATACTTAGTTAAATTAGTTAATTTGACCTTTCCAGAAAATTTACCTTACAGAATGTGAGATAACATATGCAAATCTTCACGAGTAAATAAAATAATGTTATTAAAACCTTAACTGTAACACCTCTACGTAACAGCGCTAGAGAATTGTTCTGAAGCAACACCAATCTGCCCTTCAGCAGGGATAAGCACCATATATCGATACAGAAAAAATAAATTTAACATATTTATATTGTCAAGGCTTTTTTCTTATCTCTTTAAGCCCTCCTCTCAGTCTCTCTATAAATCAGTTAAAATAAATTGTTGGGTTTTTGTGTGTCTTTAACATGTTATCAGTACATTACATTCACTGCCCCAGAACATGAAATAAAGCCCCACGTCATGCACTTCCTCTCCTAATGAGTACTGCATAGGTGTCATGCCCTAAGTAAACCGACTTTAGTGAAGACCCCCCCCCCCCAACACACACACACACACACACACACAGCCCACCCATGGAAAACTAGCTTGTTTAACTGTTTAACTAAAACATTTTAGGTACAACCAGTTAACTAAATGGACACAAGTTTGTTAGTCTGTATTCACTGAGAAAAAACAAGCGAATGTGACTGGGCACACACTGAAAAAAAGCTAATGCACATAATATTGTCCCACAGCTTAAGCTAGCATTATCGTTAGTTAACTTAAGGAATTACTTGTTTTTTCCATTATGTTGCTCAACGGCAATTCATGAGAAAAACTTCCCCATCTAATGGATGTTCTCTTCATTTCCTCTCAAACATGTAGTTTTCAGTTTACCTCGACAAAGTAAAACTCAGCACAAAGGTAAACAAAGCGAAGACAAAAAATGGCGGATGGCACAGTGAATTTTCCCTCGCAGAACACACCCTGGGGGGTGGAGTTTCAACAGAAAACAACTATTTTCTGTTATTTTGATATGACTGGTTTTAAAGACTGAACATCCTTCTAAAACAAGTGAAAGGCGTGAGACTTAATTATGTTTAGACCAAAAATATAAATGATTCATGTTGGATATATTTACTGTATTTTTACTAATTTAACAACCTCATCATTGCATTAGCTTTATGCTATAGCATTACGCTTACATTAGCTTGAAGCTCAAGGTCGTCATTTTATTTAATTTCTTTTTCTGGGCTTACAAACAGGACACACAACATTTAGATAACCGTTACACTGAATCTTGGGTCTGTGTTGAGTCTTCCAGCTGCTGACTACAGAAGCTAGATTGACCTTTTAGCATGTTATAGCGGCTGTGGCTATGTGCTGGTAATGTTACCATGTGTGCGCAGTCACATTAGCAGCAGACATGTTTCAACAAACTAGTCATATCCGGCCCTACATTAGCTTGTTTAATGGTTAAGACACTGCAGGTACCACCACTTACTACAGACACCGATGCAAGTTTGTAATAGTCTGTTAATTTAGACTGAAAGAATATACAAACAATATTAACTCACATTATATATGTTAATTACTAATTTGCTTATCGCATAATTTCGGTTACCATTAGCTAATTGGAGCCTAACATTGGCCTTTCATGGTTTTCGATAAACAGCCACATACCTGTAAAATAACAACACCCCAGTAAAAGTCCACATATATAAGGGTCTACACTCTTTCTCACTGGTCTGTTAGCTTTAAAATCTTATTTACCTTCAAGTGTAAACTCCAGATGGTAGTAGATTTTCCAAAGCGAGAGACAAAAATGGCGGACAGTGCAGCCGATTTTTCCTTTCCAGGGGGCGGAGCTTGAGCATAAAACACGACTAACTTGTTTCTTTTCAACATGATTTGTTCTAAAAGAATGAATATTCTTAAAGAATATGTGAAAATTAAAAGACAAAGATATGTTTAGACATGAAATTTAAATTAGTCATGCTGGATATATGAAGTAATTTTATGCAAATTCAACAACCACCCTATTGCATTTTTTTCAGTGTGTTTGCAGAGAATAAAGTCTTGTCACTACACTACCACACAAAACATGTTGTCCATTCTGTTTAGAAAATGTTTTTTCTCTTGTCTGTTAAGTTGTTCTTTAACATTCTTTGTCCAGTATATCCACTATCTCTCCTCTGCACCTGTTCAAATGATTTCAATCTTGCCTCTCTAACTGCTCTACCTGAACTGTCCGTCTCATATACTCAGTTCTAATCCTGCCCTACTGTGTTTCTCCCAACATCATCCTAACATTTGAAGCTGGAGTACCCGAACAGAACCCATGGCATACATGGGAAGAACATACACTCCACACAAAGCACAGTGGGCCACATGGTGACATGGTGGTTAGCAATTTGCCCAAAACATGAAGATTGAAGCATAAAGGGCTTGAATCCATCTGGCCTGGGCCTTTCTTTGTGGAATTTGAACAATTCAGTAAGACAGTGGAAAATCACACTGCCACTCCATACACCCACACAATGAAGATTTGAATTCATAAAAATATCCTTTTATTCTGCAAACTCACCACAGAGCATCATGTACCCCCAACACACTCTGTCAAGTGTAAAGTGCTGGGTTGTTTTTCAGGAATTAGGCTTGGTCCTTTAGTTCCAATGAAAGGAACTCTTGATATTTTAGCATACCAAGACACTTTGGACAATTTCATGGTTCCAAACTTTGGGGATGGCCCCTTTCTGTTCCAAAATGAATGTGCAAGCCAGTCAAGCTCTTCTACACAAACTAAGTCTTTATGGAACTTGTTTTGTGCACAGACTGCTGACCCCAACAAACACCTTTGGTGTTTTTCCAGGGAATCAGAATGGGGACTGCAAGCTAGGCCTTCATCTCCAACATCAGTATCTCACCTCACAAATGTGTTTCTGGAAAATGATCAACAGTTCCCAAAAGATACCCCTAAACCTTGTGAAAAGCCTTTTCAGAAGAATGGGATGTCACTCAAGCTCATATGCATGTGAAGGCAGACGAGTGGACAGGGAGTGTATGTAGTGTATGTTTTATTATATGCTTTTCATTGTTCAGTCGTACATTTTGGGCTGTATAGTGTAACCATATTTTGAAAAATGTTATAAAAATGAACATTTTAGTGTTGTACCCTACTGAAAGCATTATGTTAATACTTAGCAGACTCATTTTTGGAAGTAAGGTCCGTATGCTTTCCCCACATTGTCATTACCGGTAGGTGAAATGAAAACATGTTCCTTTTATTGTATACTTGTTATGAGGCAATGACTCTGTTATCTTACAAGCCGAGCAATAACAAATAATCACACACACATAAAAGCAACAAACACAATTTTCTTATACAAAATAACTAAAATAACTAATAATTTAAGTGACTTAAATATATAAAGTACATTCCAGGGTCTATCTATGTCAGAGATGATTAAGATGGGTGGCTAATATGTATTCCACCATCCAGCTGGGGCCTTTCGTGCAGAGTTTGCATGTTCTCCCATGTTTGCCTGGGTTCTGTCTGGTATTCCAGCTTCCTCCCACAGCCCAAAGACATGTATAGTGGGGTTAGGTTAACTGGTGGTTCTAATTTGCCCATAAGTGTGAATGTGATTGCAAACTGTTACCTGTTTCTCTGTGATAGCCCTGTGACAGACTGGCAATCTGTCCAAGGTTAACCCCCCTCTCTCCAACTCCCCCGCAACCCTGATAAGGATAAGTGAGAATGGATTGATGGAAAATTGGCACTCCCAAAAAGAACACAAATCAAACACACTGCTCTCAGGCACATCTGTTATTTAAAGACTTGTTCAATCTTTATTATGGAAAGGTTTCACTTGTCTTGAAAGGTATACTTGAAAGGTATCCAGTATGACTATCAAATGTATTCAATAACCCTTTAGCAACAAACATCTATACGTTTCTATTTTTTTCATGAACAAGTTACAGGGTTTAATGTGACTGCACTTTGGATTTTGCATTGCATTTTCTATTATTTTGAAGGCAAAATGTAGATAAGATTACTAGTGATAAAGTCAGATATAGATAAAGTTAGTATATAGTGGTATTTATTTTGAAGGGGGGGGCAGCAATTACCATCACTTATTTATTTTTATAACACAGGTTTATGGTTAGATGATTTGCAACTGATAAAAAGGGAAATGAAAACATGAAAAAGAAATTACCATCCTTTAAAAAAAACAATTGTCTTCTTTTTGTGTAATTTCTCTATCATTTTATATTCTTCTTCTCCTGGATGGGCTCCTGTTTTTAATTTTTGTTTTGAGGATTCAAAGTAATGGCTCCAGTTTCCTCACTGTCTGCTCCGACCCAAGATATTGACCTGGGGAAAAAAATTGAAGTAAAGATTTAATGTAAAACCTAAAGTATTGTTGCCACTAAGAACATTCTATTTCATTCATTCATTCCTTTATTCATTAACTAATAGCTTTCTTAAAAAAATTATTATCATTATATTGAGGACATGGAGAATCTTTCTCTTAGTAGCCTGTTCAAGTTATACCACAAAGCTGACTGAGGAGTTAATGAAAATCAGCCCATAGAGCACTTTATGCATAAATGCTGTGATGACAGGGATTCTGCAAAAGGAATAAGGATGGGTAGTATCTTCACTGACAGTTTTAGCATTAATGAGAGCACTCACTGGAGTGAAGGTTCTTCTAACAGTACAACAACCCTAAGCATGCAACCAAGATAACAAAAAAGTGACTTCTGGACCACTTTGTAAATGTCCTTGAGTGGTACAGCCAGATTCCAGACTGGAACATGACTGATAATCATTGATGGATCCCCTAAGTGTCTTGGTTCAGGGTCCTTTTGACCCATTTTGAGGGGTTTTGTGCATTTTTGGTCATTCTGTATTATTTTTAGTTCACTTGTATTCTATGGTTCCTAGCTTATTCTTTTCAATATGGTTTATTAGATCTCCCCTGTGTCTTTGTCCTCTGTCTCCCCTGAGTGTCTGTGTTTATACAGTGTGAGTCCTTGTGCCTTGTTTCCCCTCCTTGTGTTTATTCCTTCATGTTTCCCTAGCCCATCATGTCTGCTCTTTCTCTTTCTCGCTCCCTCTCGGCTGCCTCTCCTCCATACTTTGATAGTCTCCTGTCAGTGTGTGTCATGTTGTGTTTGCTCTTCCCCTGTCTCTTTATGGTTATTCATGTCAGCTGTGCTTCCCATGTGTTCTCGCTTCCCTCATGATCCATCTGTCTATTTATGTCCACGTCTCCCTCAGTTCCGTGTCCTCATAGCTGTGTGACTCTCCCTGTGTTTCCCTGTGTGAATGATCATTAGAATTCCTCAGTTTAGTTCTGTACCATTTTTCCTTTTTCCAGCAATAAAGCTGTGTTTTTTGAGTTCACACTTCTGTGAGTCTGCTTTTGGGTACTATTCCTGCCTACACACAGCGAGTTCATGACACTGGCCGAGCCTGCCCAGAATCCTTCCTCACTAGCTCAGCCGAGCCTCCAGCTGGCACCTACCAAGCCACTTCTGGGCACCCAGCACCTCCTAAACCACATCCAGCACATCGACCACCTGCAAAGCCACCTGAGGGCCTTCAGTTTCACCCACTTCATTGAAGGCCATCTGTCAAGCCCCTGAGAGGGTTCATCATTTCTGTTATGCCTCTGTGAGGTACCGTTGGCCACATTGTCGACCACCAACCACAATGTCCTGCCACCGCTGGCCCCGCAGTCGGTCTCTCTTTCGTCTGTTTTTGGCTCCACTCCAAAACACACGATCACCTGACCTTGACATGCCCAGTATTTCACAGGGTTTTCTAAATGTTGTTCAGCAGACTTTCAATGCATTTCAGCATGCCTTTTCTTCAGCAATGGAGTCCTGAGAATGAGAATGAGAACAGGCCATGGTGGGCGAGTGCAGCTGATTCCATTCTGTAGCTCTCCACAAGTGACTCTTGGGCAACTCTTCTGATAAATCTTTTCACTCCTGTCTGAAATCCTGTGGGGAGCACCTGGTTGTGGTAGGTTTATGGTGAAATTATGTTCTTTCCACTTCCGGATCATGGCCCCAACAGTGCTCACAGGAACCTTCAGCAGTTTAGAAATTCTTCCTCAAACAATGACATCAGTATGCTTTCAAAAATAAGGTTGTGGAGATCTTGAGCGAGCTTGTTGGTTTTACACATCATGAAATGTTTCTTGTGTGACACGTTGGTAATGAGACACCTTTTATAGTTTACGAGTTGGAACTGAACCAGCTGATTTTAATTTGCACTAAGTGGCAGGATTTCCAATTACTGATAGATTTCATCTTCATGATTATTTTTTTAATACATTTGGGAGAATTTCAAGCAAACTTTTTCACTTTGTCATTATATGTGCATATTGTGTGTGAAATTCTGAAAAATGAGTTGGGAATAATAACAAATGAAGGGCCGTGATACTTTCCAAACAGCCTGTATATTTTGGTATGAAATAATGTTTTAATGTTTAGATTGAGTTAATGTTAATTTTCAAGGTGTAAGTGATCATCATACTTGTTACTTTAGCATATTCAGACATTTAAATATATTCAGCCAAACTGTTAGATGTTAAATAAAATATTTTATTAGAACTGAAAAATATGTACATCAAACATAAACTAAGGAAATTTCTGAATGTAGTAACCCTTGATTTTTAAATGTCAACTTAATTTTATTTATATAATACATTTAAACAGAAGCTGACACAAAAATTGCTTTTCAGGCAAACAAACACATTCAGCTCAAAATCATGTTACACTGTTCTCGCCAAGTTAAAACTAATTGTTGAATCTGTTTGACTCCAACACTGGCCCTGTACTTGGCATTGGATCAATACCAAGTTTGGCATTTTTACACATTGCTATTCAAGAGTTATGTAAAACTACTTTCAGCTGCTCTGTTGACACAAGCGGGTAGGCTCTACATGTTTGATTTGGCAAACTTTTAACACTTGATATCCCTCATGGTACCACCTTTAAACACAACCCTAAAAGAGGATGTGTCTTTAGCTAGAGTACTTGCTGCCTTTGGTTTGCAGGTAAATGTGTCAACCATCAGATGTCCACTCTTCTT
>NC_031985.2:29355830-29367262 GCF_001858045.2 Oreochromis niloticus | reverse complement strand
TCAAGTACCTTATCAACTCCCTGCTCCAGCAGCATCGACAAGATGTGTGTCAGGGCTGCGAGGTCTCCCACCCCTCGCAGAGACGCCATTCTTGTCTTTCCCCGCTGGAAAAATATTACTTTTTCAAGTACTATGATGAACTCTGTAAAAGATTATGGAATGGACATTTCACCAACACATTATTACAAATTTTACGGTTAGAGGGGTTTTCACCACCACCTGAGCAAGTCAGAGGTGTGGCCCAAGCCTATCTCTTTGAACTCAGAGATGCCCGAGACATAGAGACTGCACTGCAAGAAATTGATGCCAGCGTCACTGAAGTTACCCGCACCATAATTGATCAAGTGTTAGATGACAATTACTCACTGTGGCTGTCCTAGTATTTGTTTTTCTTCTCTTTCCTATTATTTTTCTTACTGTTAAGTTTTCTTACTGTTAAGTTTTTGTTTGTTTGTTTTTACTCGTTTCAGATGTAATGTTTTTTTTTTTTTCATTACATCAAATAAATTGTTTTTGGAAAAACGTTGCATCAAATAAAACCTTTTTGGAAAAGCATTGCAAGAATCAAACTCATTATTTGTTTTTACTCGTTCAAATGTATTGTTTTTCATTACATCAAATAAATTGTTTTTGGAAAACCTTTACATGAAATAAAACCTTTTTGGAAAATCATTGCAAGAATCAAACTCATTATTTTTGTTTTTACTAGAATCAAAGTGTAATGTTTTTAATTACAAGAAATAAAATATTTCCATGAACTCGTTACATGAGATAAGTAACTGCTCGATCATGAAATAAAACCATAGTTAAACATAACTTCAAAGAACACACATGGCAGAACAGATTCTATTGAAACGCGCATATTACGACCCCTCTCACCCCGGTAGTTTTTGCGGAGTGCAAAAATTGATTAAAGGCGTGCAGGATGAAACTGGTACAAAGATTAACGCGCAAACAGCTCAAAATTTCCTCGCAGAACAGGATGCTTACACCCTACACCGAGCTGCACGCCTGCGATTTCCGAGAAACCGTGTGTCTGTCCCCAGACCTCTTAATCAATATCAGGCAGACCTTTGTGATATGCGAGCGTTAGCCGAGCATAACGATGGCTATCAATATTTACTTACAGTTATAGATGTTTTCTCTAAAAAGCTTATGCAAGAGTCTTGAAAAACAAACAGGAGTTCAAGTCACAAAGGCTTTTGAGTCTGTCTTAAAAGATAGCCAAATTCCTCAAAAGCTACAAACAGATAGTGGAAAGGAATTTTTTAATTCTAGTTTTCAATCCTTAATGAAAAAACATGGTATAAATCATTTTGCTACAGGGAGCGACCTAAAGCCTCCGTGTGTGAAAGGTTTAATAGGACTCTTAAAAGTAAAATGTATAGATATTTCACTGCTCAAAATACCCGTAGATATATCGATGTGTTACAAGATTTATTACACAGCTATAACACTAGTTATCATCGTTCCATAAAAATGGCCCCAATCAAGTAAATTCAGACAATGTAGCGTTAGTATTTCAAAACCTATATGGCACTTCGTCTCGTTGTAGAAAAAAGCCCATGAAATTTAAAAAGGGAGATCATGTGAGGCTGTCTAAAGTTAGAGGTGTGTTTGATAAGCGTTATGAGCAAACGTTCACAAGCGAGGTATTTACTATTGACCAATGCATACCTAGAGACCCTCCTGTTTATAAATCAAAGATTACGATGGGGAAGAAATTATAGGTAGTTTTTACGAGCATGAGCTGCAGAAAATCGCTCTTTGCAAGGATAAGCTCTATCACATAGACAAAATTCTCTCAAAACGTAAACAGAGAGGTCAGATTTATTTCCTGGTGAAATGGAGGAATTGGCCTGAAAAGTTTAATAGTTGGATTAAAGCCAGTGAGCTTAAAAGCCTGACATAACAAACTCCGCACCTCACTCTCATCTTGGTAACCTTGGTAACGGTTTCAGCATGAGTCTCAGGGCCAGGGTTTTTACGTCACACTACCATCAAACGCAAGTCTGAATGTATTTAAAAATAATACAAGTAGCTCTTTCCGTGTGGATTTGGCTCACCATCTCAACCTCGATGGGGCCTGGGAGGTGGCTCTCACTGAAATTTCATATCCCTATACATGGCTTAATATCCCGAATGATAAGGCTTATTTGAATGCAGGAAAAAGAGTGACGCTGAGCAGCGGCCTGATGACGTGGTTAAGACAAAAATACGCGCTGGCTTTTATGAGGATGCTAACACGCTGAGAGCAGAGGTTGAAGCATGCCTTAGACGTATCGACTCGGATATATATCTAAAATACCACCCCATTGTTAAAAAGTTTGAATTCACCGCTGGGGCATTATCAACTCAGGTTTTTTCCTCCTCTCGCATATAGCTTGGTGTCCCGGGGTCTGGCAGGGTTTGAGCGCAAATTTGCCCCTATCCTGCAGATATAAAGCTGGATGTTATCATCTTTCTGTTATTCCGATATAGCGGCCCTACAGCTGGTAGGTGATAGCTATTCGCCCCTACTGCGTACTGTGAGAATAGAGGGTAATTACGGAGATATCGTGAACCTGTGCTTTAACAAACCAGACTATATTCCTGTTGCTCGGAAACACATGGAAAATATCCATATTGAAATCAAAACTGATCAGAACGAGCCTGTAAACTTTACCTACGGTAAAACGATAGGAAAGCTACATTTCCGGCCTGTCAAGGATCTGCCATAATAACAAAATATGGATAATAATAGATTTATAAAGTATTACGAATCCCAAGCTGGTAACGGTCTCCCGGGGTTTTCAGGTGCGCCTGTAATTTACGGACGAGGAATAGCATCTATTTCTCAAAATTGTTTAGATTGTAACCCCATTCTTAAAGCGTGGTGTCAGCCTCGTTAAACCTCATTTGAAAACAGCTGTCAAAGGAATTGCTACAGATGTTGTGACCTCCTCTCTGTCTAACTTGACTCGCTCAAACACACCAGAACAGCAAGAGGGTGCAGGGCTAAGCATAATCGCGTACCCTAAACGTCCTCCGGTCGGAGGCTGACGGAGTTTAAAGAACGGAGGAAAACGGTCAAAAGAGACAGAGCCCCAAAACCACCAAACGTGCACACGCAGGTCGAGGCAGGATATTTTCTAAAAAAAACCTAAGAAACAAACAACAATGTCTTTACTCCACGAGCGATCAAGCGAATGCACCTTGAGTGAACTGGATCTGTTCACAGCCCCTCTGACCCAATTTCAATCGAGGACAAATGTTATTCAGAAATATTACCAGTAACAGCGCTCACTGATCGGGACCTGTGGAATTTTACGTGCCTGGAAACGGGCTGCATTACCTGGACTTAAATGACACATTGCTGAGTTTAAGATTGAAGATAACAAACGCGGATGGGTCTGATATTGATGCAGATGCTAATGTTGGAATTATAAATTACCCTTTAAACACCATTTTCGCACAATGTGACGTCACATTGGGCGACAGACTGATTTCACAAGCCAGCTCAACCACCCTACAGGGCTATAATAGAAACATATTTAAATTACTCAGAAGAAAGTCTGAAGACTCAATTTAGCGCTGGGTTGTTTTACAAAGATACTGCGGGCTCTCACGACTCACACGTGGTAACCAATGGGCCGAACCAGGGATTAGTTCGGCGTGCAGCTTACAGTCAGCGGTCGCGAGAGTTCCACGTCATGGGCCCGTTACATTCTGATATTTTTTTCTGCGAACGATTATTGCTCAATAATGTGGATCTGAGGGTTAAGCTCATGAGAGCCAACGATGCTTTCAGCCTTATGGCGCCTCAGAATGCTAATTACCACCTGAATATTCTAGGAGCTTCATTGTTTGTACAAAAGTCACTGTGTCCCCGCTGTGCGCGTAGGCCACGCCTCCGCTCTCATGCAAGCCAATGCACTTTATCCCATCTCCCGGATTAATGTGAAAACATTTCAATACCCGAGAATTCGCGGATATCACATCATGAGAATCTGTTTCTGGGTTCACTCCCCCGTTATTTAGTAATTGCTATGGTCGACCATGAAGCATTTACAGGCCGTTATGATTTATGTCCTTTCAACTTTCAGCATAACAATCTGGAGTTCCTGGCTTTATGTCATGAGAGTAAGCAGATTCCAGCCAAAGCGTTTCAACCCAATTTTGCTGAGAATAACTCCGTAAGAGAGTTTTACAGCCTGTACACCGCTACCGGAAGAAACCTTAAGGATCTCTCCTTGTGCATTGACAGACAGGAGTTTGAACAAGGATATACACTGTTTGTTTTCAATTTGAATCCTTCAGATGACAGTCAGGCCTTGTCACCGGTGATAAATGGCAACTTGAGACTTGAAATGCGCTTCAGAGTACCGCTGCCTCACACAACCACACTGATTGTTTATGCATGTTATGATTCCATTCTCGAGATCAACTCCAAAAGACAAGTTTTGGTCGGTTATTACTGAGAGGCTCCACCCTTTGTATTGAATTATGAACAACCATCAATTGGAGAGTATAATGAGATTACTAGTTGGGACAGGTTTTTGGAGTATATGCAGAAGATGAATTATTAACATTACTCAAACGCTCGTTTAAAAGGCCTACATATATTATTATAAATACAGATCCCAGGGATAAGCCTGGAACTCATTGGCTGGCGATTTCATTAGATGAAGATGGAAACGCTAGTTTTTATGACTCGTTTGGTTTCCCCCAGATTATGCTTTTTATCCTAAAAGCATTGTAACGTTTCTGAAAAAGCATGCTAAACGAGTATCTTTCCATCAAAGACAGCTACAAGGCCCACTCTCCACAGTATGTGGACAGCACTGCATATTTTTTTTGGCCCAGAAATCGCGTGGAAAGAGTTATGATGATGTACTTTCTTTATATAGCTCTAATCAGATTAAAAATGATGCCATGGTCTCGTGTTTTGTAAAACGATTTATCAGATGTGTATTGATATGTAAAGCTAGCAATTTTAATCAAACTTCGTGTTCTCTGAAAGCTTTTAACGATTGTCATTTGTGCTCAAAATAATTTCAATAAAACTGAAAATGTTTCTGTGAAAAAGTGGTGTATTGTGCTTATTGTTAAATAAAAACATGAGAGAAAATTAACTTTAAAAACACAATCTTTTATTTTTGGTTTGGATTACATCAGAAATTTAACCATGTGGGTGATAAGGCAATTCTCTTCCTTTTCTTCTTTTTCTTAACAATAACATCTTGATGATCTGTGGTATTCTCCTGTTTCTCTCGATTCTTTTAATGCTGCTATTTCCCTTCTAGCCGATAAGTTTGTAATAGTGGATAGGGGTATTTTTAGATCTGCTAAAGTTTGTGCAAGTGAACTCCAGCCTGTTGGTTTCACACCTGTCCGAGAGCTTGCTAAGAATTTCATCAGATCGAGCATATGACTTCCAGGTATTGGCTTCTGTCTATGCATGAATTCCCCGTCGTCAGTCCATCCTCCGGGGCCTTTTGATGCTAATATTCTATGCGTTAGATATTCAGTGTTTCTCTTTGAGCGAGGGTTTATGTGACTTAATACGTCCTGTAAAACTTTATTCACACTACCCATCTGCTTGCCCTCGTGGCTTGCCTCTTCCTGCTGGTAATCATGTGATCTCTCAGTCTCCACTACTTCACGCTCCCCAGGGAGTCTTAGTGTTATTTCTCTGCTTTCATCTGATTTTTGTCTTTCAAGTACAAGGTACTTTTGTAAAAGCATGTTATACTTTTTTATCTTCTCATCTGGGGGTAGACCCTGAGTTTCCAATACACGTCTCATTTCACTATCGAGCTCATCTGCAGCCTTCTCTCTGATGGTTGGTCGAGAAGCATTTGCATGTGTTTCCTGTAAGCGTTTGATCTGCTCAGGCGAGATCAAATACATTTTCTGCATTGTTATTTACGGATCGCGCCTATAGCTAAATCAGCTACCATGGATAAAACTGTTGTGAGGAGCGGTAAAAGAAAACCTCCTTTTTGATTCAATAATTTTTTCTTCTTCCTGACTCCATCCTGTCTGCATGCCATCTGTCTGATCGTCTCCTTGTATCGTTTCAGCTTGTGATGCTGGCATTGTGTGATTGGAATATTTCCTTTTAAGAGATTCATACAAATCTCACAAATAGCCTGAATTAAATCAGGTGAGCATTCTTGTAAAATAACCTTACAAATTTTAGGCGAGCTTCTGGTTAGTGTTTTCAGCAAAGCAAAGATTCTTCTCAATCTTACAGACATTGTTTCTGTTATTTTTTCTTGGGTAAGAAAACACACAGCTGTTCTGAGGGTAGTATCCCTGTTCTCAGTCTTAGCTGCTCTGGACAGGTGGGGGTTAAATCTATCAATAAATATCCGTGTGGCTCTCTCGTGGCTTCTTCAAAACTCTCCAAGAAGAATTGCACACGTCCTGGACATATTTGTCTAGCTAGTGTATTAACTTGTAATTTATCACGAGGGTTTTTAAATAACACCATATAAGTACTGTTCAGACTGATCGTCCTGCTGTGTTTGCCTTGTAAAAACACATTTTGTGTCAAAAACATTATGCTCATATTTTTATGGTGTCTGTATTGCGTGAAAATCCGGACCACTTCTGGATGATTAGCTGCTTGAAAAATAACATCATCCAGTACAATGAGATGACTTTGGTGTGAGGGAAACAAGCTCTCATCTTCAAAAGATTCAGGGAGACCTTCAATGAATTTAATACTTTTATTTTTCTCTTGAAGCTCAGAATACAGAGGCTGAAAGGATGTATAAACCCACACAACATTGTCAATAAGCTTGTTCAAAACATTTACACAGTTTTCCAATACAGATTTCACAAAAAATGTCTTTCCCGAGCCACTTGGCCCAACAACCATACAGGAAATGGCACATGAAGTCTGGGATCAAACTCGATTAAAGCAGGTTGAAACATTTTTAAAAAACATCCAAAAACAAACAAAAAAGAAAAAACAAAAAGAAAAACAAAAAACAAGATTAATCAATAACCAAAGGGCAAAGTGAGACCTCCTGGCAGCAATCTACGCTTGTCATAAACAACCCGGAATTTTTTGGGGAATGATGAATTTTTCAGTGCAAACCCAGCTTTATTACGAAGGATAGTGTGCTGTGGTGCCTCAAGTGTAGACCCTCCTTCACTGTTATCAATGTAATTGTCAACCAGGTTTTTCACAGATTCAAAGTTGACCCTTTCGCAGACATCGTGTGTTTGTGTGATCCCTTTTGCTTTCAAGACAACTTTACCTTTTTTGGTCATATAGCCATAGCTTTTGGGTCCAGCTGCAACAAACTCTGTAATGAAATCATCCTGCTCTAGTTCATTAGTGAGGTCACCCAAATATCTACCTAATTCTAGTTCAGATTGATTTTGTTTGGTGAGATAAACAACACTGTCAGTATCATAGTAAATTGCTCTCTCCTGCAACTGATCCAAATAACTGTAGAGTTTCATACGCCCATATGAAGTAGTGAAGGCCGCAATGAAGATGTTATCTGTGGAGTTTGGCAATGGGGTACAGAGATCGCCATAACACCATTGAATAAGCGCTATATCCTCACTGACAAAAGAGAAATAGGTCACTTTGTATTTTGGTGAAAACATCAGATTAAAGAATTCCTCGGGGTCACTCACCAGTTTGCTCTGTGTGAGATTATTTCTCTGGCCAAATTTTCCCCAAAAAGAGTTTAAACACAGTTTGGCCATTTGTCTTTTAGCAGGGTTTAGTTTTATATTTTCAGGGTCCAAAGTGATGCCTTGCTTAGCCTGGTAGTCTTTAATGTAAAGCTGTTTATCCTCCTCAGTTACAACATCTGATGGGTAGCCTGAAGCTTCTTGTTTTTTGCGCAGGAAATGATGTACATAGTCTGTGAATATTGTGTTACTCTGTTTCTCAAAGTGCCATACCTCGGTGATTCGACTTATTTGATAGCCCTTTTCTAATGCAAGATTAAATTCTGGACTGGTCCAAACCCCTTTGAGTGCGCTCTCCTCGTTGCTATGGTTACACGCCCCCTGTTGGTTGTTCATTTCAGCACAAGTGCTCTGGGTGGGTATACAACCGCTTTGATAAACCCAAAGTAGTTTTTAGGGTGCTGAAAATTTCGAAAGATTATTTGAGGATGTCCTAAGGGGTAACTACAGGTGCTATTTACAAACAGATACAGCGAGGTAACATCCACATAACCGATTCTCTCCCCAGGGCCTGCACTGCAGCGCAGCTGTGCAGGGCTTGTACGCCCTCCAAAGAGGGCATGACGGGGGTTCAAAGGTTCTGGCGGTTCGTAATGTTTGAGAAAACTGATTACACTCTGATCAATACGCTTTAACTCGGTCCACTCGTGCTCCCAGATTGTAACAAGACACACATTATGCTCAGCTCTCAATCTAGCGAGTCTTTCTTCAGTGCGGCTGTTTAGCTCTGCAAAAGTGAGGTCTAACAAGGGATTAATGTCGGCCTGATTTGAAAAACACTTAACACACCCATGAAAGTAACAGCCCAAAAATTCCCAGACATATGGTTTATTATTAATTATATATAATAAGCACCCAGCTTTTTTTCTCCTTGATTTAGCGCATGTCTGATAAAAACACCTTGTGTGTACGAGAGATATTCTAGCCATTGAATTGAGGCAGAGGAAAATGATTTGACCTGATTACGGTAATTTAGGGGACATGGTATTGCTAAAGAATTGGCTGGCATGAAGTTTGTTAAATAAGTTTTCAGGCAGGCACTTGCAAGCGTGTTGCGGCTGAAAGGATCTACTCCTGTTTCTTCAATAAAACCGTTTCTAAACAATTTGCAACCCTCAGCTAGAATTTCAACATCGTTTTCGCAGTATGACAGGGCCTCTTTCATGAAACTGAATATGCCAGAGCTGACTGAATCATACCATTTGTAAAAATCATGCCTGCCTTTTGTTGTCATTCTCTCTAGGCTGTAAGCAGAGGGTGGAGGGTAGGGGCCTACATATTTTAGAGTTTCTCTGGAACTGAAAGAGTGTGGAAAGTAACCTTTAACGCTGTCTTGAAACCCCATAGCTTTTGGGATACCTGACAGGGGCATAGGGAGAAAGCAGCTGGAGTCCATGTATCGTTGATTAAAGTCTGGGTCTGTAAAGCTGATCACTTTGGATCCTTGCATAAGCAAAGTTGGTTTTAGACCTAGCTTAGCCATTAGCCTTAAAATTAGGTAGCCGTCAAAAGTTTTTGCATTATGAGCGATAAAAATACACCCCCTAAAGAGTGGGCGTCTAAAATGAGCGAGAAACTTTTCCGCACAGTCCTCACCAACACAGTTCCAGGATTTACCGTCTGAAGTTTTCGTACAAACCAGAAAAGGAGTGTGCTCACCGCTTTCGTTTACGAACGTTTCAAAATCATAAAAAATCAACTTGTTGTTGTGTTTTGTCTCGCGTTCTAAAACCTGCATGTAACACTGATGCGTTTGCTGATCAGTGGAGATTTCCTGGCGACAGATTGGGCATTTCCTGTTTTGACATTTGTGAGGTTTTTCGTTTGCTGCTAAATAATAAAGTCTGGAACACTTGACACATTTTTTATAGAGCTGGCAGTTGCTGGCGGATCTTTCACGCCTGTCAACGAGTTTTTTATGGCTCTTGAAACAATAGGGAGACCGACAGGTGCGGTTAAAAAGAAAAAGCGAGAGTGACTGACCTAGATTGGATCTCAGAGGCAGGGGCTGTGGATGTCTTGGTCCCGATGCAGGACGGGAAGCTCCGGCGGGGGCACTGGGAGCGTGTGCCGCGAACAGTTGTTGCCTCTCCCGGACGGTTAGATGGAGGTTTTTCCCCAAGGGGCGCGGGGGAGCTGAAGCTCCGGCGGGGGCACTGGGAGCGTGTGAGGTGAACAGTTGTTGCCTCTCCAGGGCGGTTAGATGGAGGTTTTTTCCCGAGGGACGCGGGGGAGCTGAAGCTCCGGCGGGGGCACTGGGAGCGTGTGAGGTGAACAGTTGTTGCCTCTCCCGGGTGGTTAGATGGAGGTTTTTCCCCGAGGGGCGCGGGGGAGCTGAAGCTCCGGCGGGGGCACTGGGAGCGTGTGAGGCGAACAGTTGTTGCCTCTCCCGGGCGGTTAGATGGAGGTTTTTTCCCGAGGGACGCGGGGGAGCTGAAGCGCCGGCAGGGGTGGATGAAGCTGGGCAAGCCCTTGCAGAAAGCAGGGCCTGCCTCTCGCGGGTCGAGAGACGGATGTTCTTGCCTGTAGCTCGCTCTAAAACCGGTGGTGGTGAAGAACTGGGCGAAGAATTAGGTGAACTCGAAAAAACATAGTTGTCCAAATCCGATATGTCTGAAAAAAGTTTGATAAGTTAAAAGGAGGGTTAATGTTTTGTTTTTCTTGTACAATTAACTGTTAAGAGGGACAAGAAGAATGAAGCAGACCTACCGATTTGATCGAGATAATCCAAAAGAGAAGAATCAAACAGGCTTATTTCAGAGTCTAAAAAGAAATAACAAGGAGTATTTAAAAAACAGGAAATACAGTAAAATATAAGCATTATATGAACAGGAGTAAGAAAAAAAGAGGTACCTGAGGAGGACATGATCGCTGTTAGTGTACTCAAGCACTTTTTAGCTCTGAGTGATAAACTGGAGCTTATATATATATATATTTTTTTTAAAGTGTATTACAGGTGTTAGAGTACTTATTTCTGGATGGCTTTGAAAATCTTTTTGAGAGAAAATGGTTAAAAAAAGGAAAGTGCAAAATGTAGTTAGAAAGCAAGAGTACCACTTACCGATTGATATGCACACAGGTAAAAGTGACGCCAATTGTTGAAGTGGTCTGGAGACGGGGGTATTATTGTGAATTCGGTCTGAGTGCCACCAATTGTTGAAGTGGTCTGGAGACGGGGGTATTATTGTGAATTCGGTCTGAGTGCCGCCAATTGTTGAAGTGGTCTGAGCGGCGGTAGTTGTCCACGCGTCCGAAGTCAGATGGCTTGTGAGACACCGTTGCAAGTTTTAACATCGGCGGGGGGACCATAAAACCCGACTTGTATCCGATTGGGTGAGCGGGGTGCGAATGGAGCCGCCCCTTTGTTATGTGATTGGCAGTGGGGCAGTAAGGTTTACCTGGGAGGCGGAGTTGGTCTCCGGCGCAAAATTTCGAATGAGGTAAGCAGCATTCGAAGAGGAGCCGGGGAGCGAACAAGAAGGAAAAAGATGCTGCTCTGGCAGCGGTTGCGGGATGGAGTGATAGCGAAAGGAGAACTTAGACTCTGAGCTGTATTTTAGACGGAGCTAGTCTGGAGGAAAAACACTAAGGGTTTTTTCAGGATTTCCCTGTTATCGAATATAAGGTTTTGGGAATAGAGGGGGTAGCTAACAAGTTATTCTAGGGTTTTGGAGAGAAAGCGCGGAGGGTTTTTTCAGGAGTTTCTCACTGCTTATTTTGCCTAAGGATCG